>NC_062521.1:629461-679461 GCF_022655615.1 Tachysurus fulvidraco
GTCCATTGTTAAAAAGCGCTATACAAATAAACTTGAATTGAATTCATTTGAAAGATCAGGAAAGCATCTCACAGCACAGAAGACTCCTGACACCTGATTGGCTGAGTAATAGGTAACTGAATGAATGAAGAGTTCCTAATATAATGGCAGGTGAATGTGGATCCTTGAGGAACGAGCGGCAGAGAGGAGGAACCTGGAGAGGAACCTGGAGAGGAACCTGGAGAGGAACCTGGAGAGGAACCTGGAGAGGAACCTGGCTGATCAGGGAACCTCATCTACATCACATCTGAAGCAAGCGTGACATCTTCGGTGTAAACTTCGTGATATTTTGTCTGTTTTTTGGGAAGTGAAGAACTTACAGATGTCTTTCATGAAGATTCGTGAGGAAACTTTTAACATTAACTTTGTCCAGCACACGTTTATATTTGTATTGAGTTCGAGAGCCTAAAGGAAGCCAGAAGAATTATAAAGCAGGATAAATGAGGCACAATAATCAAACTGGCTTTGGACCAGGATTACTCCATCTGGACTTTCTGTCCATCTCCTGCTCCATTTCTCTCTCTCTCTCTGTCTCTCCCTCTCTCTCTCCCTCTCCCTCTCTCTCTCTCTCTCTCTCTCTCTCTCTCTCTCTCTCTCTCTCTCTCTCTCTCTCTCTCTCTCTCTCTCTGATTATTTGATTATATGATTTATTGATGATGATGATGAGCTAATTTTTAACACACTTTTACACTAAAAACATCTTTTAAGAAAAAAGTGCTGCTAGATTTTAACATTGTATTGTAATTTATTGCTTATTTAATAAAGCTGAGTTAAAAATCAAATCTCTCTGAGTTGTGATATTTTTATTTACTTGTTATTTAATGTCTCCATTATGTCTATAACATGAATCAGTTCTGTGTGTGTGTGTGTGTGTGTGTGTGTTTGTGTGTGTGTGTGTGTTTCCCAGACTGCAGTATCATAAAGGTTAATAATCCTCTCTCACCCCAGCCCGAGTCCAGAGAAGGTTCCAGATGAAGTTTGATTTGTAATTTAATTATCAGATTATCAGATTTTGGTCCGAGCGTCCGAGCGTCCGAGCAGCCGAGCAGCCGAGCGTCCGAGCAGCCGAGCAGCCGAGCGTCCGAGCAGCCGAGCGTCCGAGCGTCCGAGCAGCCGAGCAGCCGAGCGTCCGAGCAGCCGAGCGTCCAAGCGTCCGAGCAGCCGAGCTTCGTTTAACATTTACGATTATTTTCTCCCTTTCACATTTGTGCCCACAGAAGCTCCTTATCATATATAATAAAACCACATCCACTCACTTTTATATCCGTGTAAAGAAACGCATCACATCCTGAACGCACCTCAGCACCAGTGCAGGCCTGCAGCGGCGATGGAGCTGAGAGCTTTATTTGATCCATCAGCAAACGTCAGTGTCATGAAGAATCGAAACTGTGAACTCCATCTTTTCTCTGTACAGAATCTCCACACAGTTAGAGATGAGGAGCGAAACAACAGAACTCTCAAAACTGTGTGTGGAAACGATCCCCCCCCCCCCCCCCCCCGTGTTCTGCTCCTCGCTCTCAGACTTCTCTGATAAACTAACTGATAAAAAATTTATGACACGCCACATTTATCAGTTTACTCGATTGACAGCTGCATTTTTCTAACGTTCCTTACAGCCCAAGATATCCGCTGTTTCCTCAGCCTCTCTTCAGAAGTGAATATTTTACTATTCAAAAAAAGGTAACTTTTAAAAACTAGTGTACTATTTAGCGTACTAGCTGGCTAGGATACGGCACTGCACCACCTCACTAACCTCCTGTATCGCTAGTTTCTGCTGTTTGTCTTTCAGGGTTAGCACACTCACTCGCTCACTCACTCACTCACTCACTCACTCCCTCCCATCCATCCATCCATCCATCCATCCATCTTCTACCGCTTATCCGAACGTCTCGGGTCACGGGGAGCCTGTGTCTATCTCAGGCGTCATCAGGCATCGAGGCAGGATACACCCTGGACGGAGTGCCAACCCATCACAGGGCACACACACACTCTCATTCACACACACACACACACACACACACACACACACACACACACACACACACACACACTACGGACAATTTTCCAGAGATGCCAATCAACCTACCATGCATGTCTTTGGACCGGGGGAGGAAACCGGAGTAGACAGAGGAAACCCCCAAGGCACGGGGAGAACATGCAAACTCCACACACACAAGGCGGAGGTGGGAATCGAACCCCCGACCCTGGAGGTGTGAGGCTGTCACATCTAAATGATTATTGATAGGTACAGTATATAAGAGGCTGTTCTTGCTAGCACTCGCTCCTGCACTCTCTCTTTTTACCAACAGATAGCATATTAGCCAGATACTTTAGCCAGCCGTTCGTTATCAGCTCTGCTAGCTGCCTCACTGAAGTTTTACCTCACTAGCCACACTGCGTCACTGTAGTTGGCTAAGCTAGTGAGCTGCACAGCGACTTAGCGCACGGTCTGAGGGGGAACATTTCTTGAGCATCGTTACTTTTGTGACTGTGAGCAGGAACATAAATTACTGCATATTGAATTGCTTTAGATATATTTTTTGTTGATTGTGATATTTTAGACTATGTGAGCTTTTTATGCCACAAAAGTGCACACACACGTACACACACACACACACACACACACACACACACACACACACACACACACACACACACACACACACACATATACACACACTCACACACACACACACACACACACACACACACACACACACATACATACACACACACACACACACACACACACACATAAACACACACACATACACACACACATATATACACACACACACATACACACACACATATATACACACACACATACACACACACATATATACACACACACATACACACACACATATATACACACACACATATATACACACACACACACATACACACACACACACACATACACACACACATATATACACATACACACACATACACACACACATACACACATATACACACACATATATACACATACACACACATACACACTGTCTCTGATGCTGAGAAGCTAGTTGATGCCTTCATGACCTCTAGACTGGACTATTGTAATGCATTACTAGGTGGTTGTCCTGCATCTTTAATAAATAGGTTACAGTTAGTCCAAAATGCAGCTGCCAGAGTTCTCACTAGGACAAGAAAGTATGACCTTTAACCCCAATGTTATCATCTCTACACTGGCTACCTGTTAGGTATAGAACTGACTACAAACTGCTGCTACTTACATACAAGGCTCTTAATGGTTTAGCTCCCATGTATCTAACTAGTCTTCTAACACGTTACAATCCTTCACGCTCTCTGAGATCACAAAACTCAGGGCTTTTGCTAGTTCCCAGAATATCTAAGTCTACTAAAGGTGGTAGAGCGTTTTCTTATTTAGCTCCCAAACTTTGGAATAGTCTTCCTGATAGTGTTCGGGGCGCAGACACACTTTCCCAGTTTAAATGTAGATTAAAAACTCATCTCTTTAGTCAGACGTACACATAATACATCCCATAATATCATGCACCAGTACATCAGACCAGCACATTTTTATGAACAGCAGATATGTTAATCCCTTTCCACTGCTTTTCTCTTTGTACCCATCCCGAGGCATCCAGACACTGTACCAGCTCCCAACGTCCTCTGTGGGACGAAGCCTTTGGACGTCCACTGAGCCGAGGCCGACTCTAAGAATCCTGAGACATCTCCAGTTAGACTCTGTGGTACTCAGGAGATCAGAAGTCCATGAACCTTACACCAATACAACATTTATCTGACTGTATATTACAATCACACCCCCAGTGTCACCCATATGAGTATGAGGTTCCCCCTTGAGTCCGGTTCTTCTCAAGGTTTCTTCCTTTACCAATTTAAGGCAGTTTTTCCTTGCCACTGCTGCCTGAGTCACCTCAGACTTGCTCATAGGGGAATAAATACATACACACTGTGAACTATATACATCTAATAATAATCTAGAATTTTTATTCTGTTAATTCTTATTTCTTTTATTATTCGTTATTTCCTTTATCATTAATTATGTTTACCTTCTGCTCTGTGTTTATGTTCTGTAAAGCTGCTTTGAGACAATGTCTAGAGTAAAAAAATAAAATAAACTTGAATTGAATTGAATTCACACACACACACACACACACACACACACACACACACACACACACACACACACACACACACACACACACACACACACACACACACACACACACACAGCGGGACAGCAGGTGGGCCCGGGCTTTTATTACTTTGACCTTTCCACATCCTTTACCTTTTCCATTCGTCTTCTGCAGAATTGCTCACTCTATTGATCTCCTCGTTCTAACTCTTCCAGTCTTTTCTTTCCTCTCGTTTATCCCTCACCGGACCTGCTGGCATTCGCAGCATCCTGCCGAGATGTAAGAGACTGAGCGAAGTCTTAAAAGAGTCATGAGAATAAAGTACGCTTTTTATTTTATTTTATATTGCGTTCCATGGACGGGGAGCTGAGTGGGGGATGTGTGTGATTAGATTGGGGGGGTATGGTGTGTGTGTGTGTGTGTGTGTGTGTGTGTGTGTGTGTGTGTGTAACTCGTGCTCTTTAAACTCGAGGTGTGTGATCAATAAAACATGCGCTCTGAGCACAGTGCTGGTGTGAGCTACTGGTTTGAGTTGTATAGCACGTATAGACAAGCTGCATGTGCACAGGGGACTTACAGGAACCTCCATCTGCTTGTGAAGATCTCTGTCGGGTGGAGGAGGAAAAAAACACATTTCTTCCAATCTCATGGTTGATGCTGATGAGACTCACCATCTATCTGTGAAAACTCTTTTACAGTCCAAACCCTGATGACAGCATTCTGCACCTCTGACTTAATCAAATGTTTATTTCTTTCTGTTTGTGTGTGAGTGGGTGAGTGAGTGTGTGTGTGTGTGTGTGTGTGTGTGTGTGTGTGTGTGTGTGTGTGTGTGTGTGTGTGTGTGTGTGTGTGTGTGTGTGTTGCTCTTTCTACACATCTCCATCTGAAATACAGCTGTATCCTGCTGATTCACTCGTCACACACTGACCTCCTGGGGATGTTTCTCTGTCAGCATGGAAGAGAAGATGTTTTTAACAGTAATTACAATTTTATACACACACACACACACACACACACACACACACACACACACACACACACACACACACACACACACACACACACACACTCACACACACAGACACACTCAATCACTCACTCACTCACTCACTCACTCACTCTCTCACACACACACACACACACACACACACACACACAACAGCCTCCTTCTCCTCTCTTCTTCTCCTCCACTCTCTTCTCCTCTCTCCTCTCTCTGTCTTTCTCTCTCTCCCTCTCTCACACACACACACACACACACACACACACACACCCACACACAACACCAACACACTACCACACAGCGACACACACACAACAAAAAAAAGCGAGCGCGTCGAGCGCGACGAGTACCACACAACACACACATCACCAAAACACAAACACACACACACACACACACACACAAACAACACACCACAAACGCGCGCGCGCCGCGCGCGCGCGCGCGCGCGCGCCGGACACCACACACACACACACACACCACACACACACACCACACACACACAACACACACACACACACACACACATACGCGCGCGCCGCGCGCGCCGCGCGCGCGCGCGTGGCGCGACACACACACACAACAACACACACACACACACACACAAACACCACACACACACACAAGTCAGGACATACACACAACACAAGACACAACCAAACACAAACTTCATCTCTCTCTCTGCTCTCGTCTTCGTCTAGCTACTAAGCACACAAAACACTACACACCACAACACACCTAGCACGACACATACACACACCCACCCACACACGCACCCTCAACTCTCTCTCTCTCTCTCTCTCTCTCCTCTCTCTCTCTCTCTTACACCCAACACACACCACACACCCCACAGCCCCACACACACCCCACCCACACACATGCACACACACACACAACCCACACAGCATCACAAAGCCTCTCTCCTTCTCTCTCTCTTCTCATCTTACACGAAACACACACACACACACACACACACAACACACACAGCACACACACATCTTCTCTCTTCCTCTCCTCTCTCTCCCTCTCTCTCCGCACTTCTCTCCTCTCTCTCAGAGTTGATCATGTCTCATATGCTTTTCCCCATCCATTTACTCCTAGGGTCTAGTATGTCTCTCTTACGTCATCTCTTCTCTCTCCACATACACACATAGTGTAATTAAACGCTTGAGCTCTCTTGAGACCCTGAATGTTCCTTAATGTGCAAGAGCTGAGTGAGGAGATTCCTCAAGCTCTTCACACACACACACACACACACACACACACACACACACACACACACACACACACACACACACACACACACACACACACACACACACACGAGTAGGTGGTTAACGAAGTTACAGAAGAGTGATTAAATATGTGTTACACAGTTGTTCAGACTTGACTGTACAGATGTGTAACACAAACTTGTTTTCCTTCGTGTTTGTGTAATAAATTCAGTATAAGATCTTATGTCAAACTGCGACTTTAAAAAGTTTTTGCTTTTAAAAGCAGTCTGGTGTGATCTAGTGTGATCTGGTGTGATCTAGGGTGATCTGGGGTGATCTGGGGTGATTTAGTGTGATCTGGGGTGATCTGGGGTGATTTAGTGTGATCTGGGGTGATCTGGGGTGATCTAGCACTGTGACTTTTTTACTTCAGCCTCTTCTCCTCGTCTGCCACTTTTTGATGATGAAATCACTTCGTCTTCATGTTTTCTCAAACTTCCAGTCTGTTTTGACACAGATTCCCACCCACAGCTCTTATACCTACTCTCCCTGCGTCCATAACCGGCGTCTCAGGTCAGGATTCTTACACATGCTTGTGAAACCCAACACATCTGGGTCTGTGAGTCAGTCAGAAATGAAATAAAGTCCTCATGCACTTTTCTCACTAATACAGAGAAATGGAGATGGAGCCAGAGAGAAAGACGAGCGCCCGAGGGTGTGTTTGGACTGACGGGAAAGTGAGGGACAATCTGATCAGGTGAGAAAAGGGCTGGATGAAGTGTGGAGTGAGTGATTAGATGAACGAGGAAGTGAGTTTGGGGAGCAATAGCTTTCAGAACCTTTCACTAACATTTCCCCAAAACGAATGTGGCTCTGGTTCTCACACAGGTACAGGGTGTGTTGAGCCAGGCCAGGGGGGTGGAGCTAGAAACAGTGCAGCTTGCTGATTGGTTGAATACAGCACATTGCACTACCATTGCATTGCTGTAAAGAGACTGTGCCTGTGGTTAGAAGGTTAACGCATGCGACTATAATTACAGCTCACTTCAAGTCCGTTCAGTATTTAGTCTATACAAACCTGACATTGTTAATGATGCCATTAATTAATAGTGTGTAAAGGTGCCGACTGCACATCCCCAACTGAACCACCAGAGGGAACCCTCGGCAGAATATGATCTCTTCCAGGTTACAGGTTCCACTTCCGGGTGGTTTAGAGGGAGAAGTGCGGGCGGTGCTGTTACGTGGTGTTATGTCGATGTGTTAAATATTGTTCCATGTAGTTTAGTGTATTTGGAGCAAATCAGCATGACATTGTGTCTAACTGGGACTCCGCCCACATTTACATCACTCTCACGTAACTCTCACGTAGTTCCTGTAAATTGTTTGAAACGCACAATAAAGGCTTTCTAGATCATTTCTAGGGGACCATCGAGGTCCAGTGGATGTTCTAGTGGCTTTAATGCAGATTTCTTACGTATTGCGAAACATGAACAACATAAATAACATCTCCCAGTAAGCTCTGTAAACATCTGAGCCGTATTACGGTGTATATAAAAGGTCTTTATGCGTAGATAAAGGGAATTATTCCACCACGAGGTCACGGTTTATCAGTTCGGCCGGAGGGTAAGTCGATAGAGAAAACTCTCCTCGTTCTTTGATGCGGCTCAGAAAGATCACAACAAGACTTTTTTTTAAGAGCGAAAGATAATAAATGAAGATCGGACGTGTCTGAATTATTCACCGCTACACCACTGCTCCATTAATCTCTCTCTGATCATCATCATCATCATCATCTCACCTCCCACAGTGTGTGGATATAAATACCTGAGAGAGAGAGAGAGAGAGAGAGAGAGAGAGAGAGAGAGAGAGAGAGAGAGAGAGAGAGAGAGAGACATAGGACGGAAGTGCTTATACCTGGGAGATGTTGGACGTGTGCCAAACCAAAGACATGCATTTCCACCAGATTTATACATCAAGGATTCTCACGATTGCTAATTAAATAAAAAACATGTTTCTATTATCATCGTGACATTGCGAGGGTGATGAAACACGTGCTGAAGAACTTGGCAATAAGAAATATGCGACTGCCTTCAGAACAAATGCCAGTCGAGGTCTGATCTCCAAATAATAGCTGTAGATTAGACTCAGCAGCTGGTGCATGGTGAAGAGTGACTGAGATGTAATGTGATATCACACTGAAAAGCCTTTCACACACTTTGGGTTTCTGCAGCATTATCCTTCATTCATTACTACGCAACTATTTCTCTGTGTTTTAAATTCCTAACAGGCGCAAAACCAGAGCAGGTGCCTGAAGGCACAGAGATGAGAGAGCAAAGCTGTGACATTAAAAATGTATCAGAATCCGCTCTCTCTCCAGACACATGTCTACTTTCCTTGCTCGATGTGCAGCAGAGGATAAAGATGGTGTTAATATTTTACACAGTCCTGGAGGGGTTAAAGGATGTGCACATGGCCATAGATGGTTCTGTAGCTGGAGGAACCTGGATGTATGTGAGAAGATTAGAGGCTGCTTCTAAGATTCTGGTCAGAATTTGTTGCTGTGTTCAAATCAAATGCCGACATTTTTCTCTGGAGGTAATCGTGTCGTCTACCACATTCTGACCCACTTCGGTTTCCATACTCGGTCTACTTGTCTGATTCCTTATTTTATTCTCTTAGAGCTTCATTTTCTAGCTGAAACTCACAGCTTCCTCTTGTTCTTCATCTTCTGCTACCTTATTTAAACTCTTAAATACTGCCGTCTTCTCAATGATAAGACGACTCCAATTAAGACGACTCCAATTAAGACGACTCCAATTAAGACGACTCCAATTAAGATGACTCCAATTAAGAACATTTATCCTATTAACAAAATCCTACATTTATATCAGAGCTCTTTAGATGTTCTCTTATTATCACCTTCTTAAAGCAGATCATATGGTTCTTTTTGCTTATAAGAAATAAAACTAAGCTTAAGAATATTTATGTACAATATTTAATGCGCTCACAATCATACAGTTATGCTGTAAACTCCTCTGTCCTGAAGACGTCCCCCCGCTGGAGACTCCTTCCATAAACAGTAAATATATGTCCGCTTTACTCACAGACACAGAAACTTTGTGTCTTCTGTTACTATAGAAACGGTCTCGCATCAATTTAAGGATGTTAATATTAACCTGTGACTTGCAGCTGATTATCTGACCGATCAGCAGCTAGTATACAGGAGAGTAAGTGTGATTAACTTTACCTGAGATCTGATCGTGTTAAGAAAAAAAAGCACAAAACCATCCAGATAAATAACGATCTGCAGCCTGAGGATAAAATTAGATTTGTTTGTGAGTCGGAGCCGAGTTTGTGAGTCGATGTCGAACTCCGACTCAAACTCCACCGCTCTGCAGTTTCCTTGTGGTCCCAGGCCTCTGAGAGAATCTGTCGATGTTTATCTCCTTCATATGGCAAGCAGCATCCAAATAAATACTGCATGATTTCAGCTTCCTGCACACAGCCTCCTGTCTCGGGCCCCGGCTCCTCGGTGCAAAGCGTCAAAAGAAAACCTGCTCCAGATAAAAAAAGAGAAAAAAGACAAGGCTGTTCCTCAGGCTCAGTGTCAGCTAAAGTTTTCACACAGGTCAGTGAAGTTCTCCATACAAATCATCCGAGCACAGAGCAGACGGAACCAGCGCTAAAGGGACGATTAGAGAATAATCTCACGATACTTTTAGAACATCTCTGCCATCTGCCTCGATTTCTGCCTCGTGACTCAGATGTTTTAACAGATTCCTACTTATTACTCCTTCATTAAAATCCATTCTGTTTACACCAAGAAGATTTTCAGAAATGTTTCTGTTGCAACCGAAAGCTTCGGTCATGACCGTGTTTGCAAAGAATGAATACAGTATGAAGTTAAAATGTGAAAAAAAATCCCATCACTTTTACTTTTTTCTCAGATTTCTTTTTGTGTTCGAGAAGATTTGCTTTCTGTGATGCAAAACATTAGGACAGAGGCCAAAGAAATATCTACAATGTGGATGTCTTGATGAGGACAAGGCCCAGGTTTGCAGTTTACATTTGCTATGAAAGCTGTTTGATTCACTCCCTGCAGCTGAGTCGACTCGGAGTCGAATGACCTTCAAGCAGATCGAACGCGCCTCGTTTCAGACGCTCTCTGAGTGCACAGCTTTCAAACCCGTTCAACCGTGCTGAAGAGAAGCTTTGTAGACCTCCTGTCCTCCAAATACCTGAAGTGTGCAGTGAGGCCGAGGACAACCTGCTGTCACGTCCATGTCTGTACGTGTCATTACCCTGTGCAGGAGATCCAGAGCAGATCTCCTGGTAATGTACATTACGGACCCCAGGCATGTTTTTACCTCAGTCCTGGTGCAGTTAGTGACCACCAGAAGTCACATAGTCCTCATGATCTTAATCTGAAGTAAGTCCAGTATCTACAGTATCTATGGACTTTGTCACAATGCAGCTTTATACAAATATATATACAAATTCAGAATAAAAATGATAACGTTAAAAATGACATTTATATTAAATATATATCCTGTTTATATCAATACACCTTTTTAGTTCAGTTTTTAATAGAAACATGTTCAGATTGAGAAAAGAGATGCCAAGGAGAGCGTTGAGCTCGATGCTACCACCACCACCGTGCTGCGCCGCTCTGGGAACAGCAGGACGACTGGTAATAAAGAAAGACTTGCAAACTTCGAGCAGATTAGATAAGTAATCTATTAGATAAGTCTGAGAAGCAGCCAGAAGGCTGAGGTCAGAGAGACACTGCTTTCAATTATGTGAGTTTTGTTCTTATTCGTATTTTTTTTATTGTACTCACAAATGCATCAAGTTTACTTCCGTACAGCGCTACACCTTCTGCACCATCTGGGTTAAAGACGGTAAATAAATGAAAGGTGTACGTGTGTTAG
The DNA here is from genome assembly GCF_022655615.1 of Tachysurus fulvidraco. NCBI lineage: Eukaryota > Metazoa > Chordata > Actinopteri > Siluriformes > Bagridae > Tachysurus > Tachysurus fulvidraco. The sequence goes on from NC_062521.1 coordinate 640,779, forward strand.
GATGAGACTTCTGAAGGCTTCAGCACTTCAGCGCTTGTGGAAAAGCTTCAGCTTTGAGCGGCAGCAGCAGTGACTCATAGGATTTTTTAAAACCATGCAGAGAATCACGTCGGAGGTGAGCGGCTTTGAAAAAAAATATAAAAAAGCTCTCTCTTTCCTCCTGGGTGTTTTTGCCATGTGCTTAAAATAATATCAGGAATATTAAGGTTGCCCAGACGACAGCATTTTAGAGAGAAAAACACATTCAGTGGCTGTTTCTCTCTTCCTGTGTGAAATGCCATAGAGAGGGGGGGGGGCAAAGAGGGAGGGAGGGGGGCAGAGACAGAGAGAGAGACAGAGAGGGGGATAGAGACAGAGGAGGGGGAGAGAGAAAGGGGGAGAAAGAAAGAGAGAGAGACAGAAAGAGAGAGGGGGAGACAGAGATGGAGAGAGAGAGAGAGAGAGAGAGAGAGAGAGAGAGAGAGAGATTTTTTTAAACTCAGCTTTATTAAATAAGCAATAAATTACGATACAATGTTAAAAACTAGCAGCACTTTTTTCTTTAGTGTAAAAGGGTGTTAAAAATTAGGTCATCATCATCATCATCATCATCAATAAAACAGATAACATTTACATAACACCATTTCAACATAAAAGCGCTCAAATCATTCATTGCTTTAAAAAAATTAAAATCAATTTTGACTCTAGCTTTCACTAGAGCCTTAAAAACAGAAGTGGGACTGATCAATCCTGTCTTCTCTAGTTTGTTCTTTCGACTCATATAAATGGCCATTTTTGCCTCTCCAACAATAAAATTGATCAGTTCCCATTTCTGTTTTTCTCTTTTTTTATACCCAGCCCCAAAGATAAAACCTACCTGGGACCAAGTTTCACTAAAAGAGATAAAAAGTGCTTTCAGCAGCTCGAACAGAAGGTTAAGTCTTTTGCAATGTAAAAAACAGTGAAAACAGTTTGTGTTTCTGTGCAAAAAGGACAAGTCTTTAAAACACAACCCCCCCCCCCCCGCCCCATGTAAAATCCTCCACTGTAAATCACCTGCTCGCTTTCTTAGTGGCAATTTATAAAAGGCTCTCCATGTCGGTTTAGTGTCGTCTAAAACCCCCAGCTTGTCCCTCCACACCGTGTCTTTCCTCCCATCCAGCTTTCTTTTGTTTACAGTTTTCACACAACATTTGTATATTTCCTTTACTTTTGCTTCATAAATTTTTTCAGTATCGAGGTACAAACCATTAAAACCATGAAGCGTCGGTAAAAGTTCCAGTTCTGGGAAAGGGTCGCCTTTATCGGGTGTTTCAGTCCCTTCGTGGTACTCCTTCAATAGATGCAGTTCTTCTTTCGACAACTTGTTGATCCATTTGTTGATGTTGCTTTCCATATGTCGCAGTGATCGTAGCCCGAGTTCTTTGACCACTGCTTCCGTGTCCTTGAAGTCTGGTCCTGCAGTGTCCACCAGTCTCCTCAAGGTCGTGAAGTTCTGGCACACCAGGGTTTGTGTGAGGCCCGCAGAAGTGTCTCCGATGTCCAGTCGTCCTCCTCCCACTAAAGGCTCTTCTAGGAGCCAATACAGTGACACCGCCGGGCCTTGGGATCCACGTTCAAACAGAGTCCATGTTTTAAATACACTTTTATAAAAAACAGACATGTTAGAAACATTTAAAACACTGGGGTCCATTAAAAATAAAGTGCGATCACAATTAAAACCATTGACTTTTTGCAGAATAAAACTCATAAAATCTCTCCATATCAGGGAATCAGACCCGATCAGGTATTTTTGTACGGTTTGAAAACGGAAAGTTGCAATTCTGCTCCGGATATCTATAAGTCCCTGCCCTCCTTCATCCTTAGGGAGGAACAGAACACACTGAGGGACCCAGTGTAATTTGTCCCACACAAAATTAACTAATGCTGCCTGAATTTTTTCAATAAGGCCTGTGGGGGGCTCCAGGCAGGCTAAACGATGCCACAATGTAGAGTGTGTGTGTGTGTGTGTGTGTGTGTGTGTGTGTGTGTGTGTGTGTGTGTGTGTGTGTGTGTGTGTGTGTGTGAGAGAGAGAGAGAGAGACAGAGCTGTGTGTGTGTGTATGTGTGTATATGCTTGTGTGTATGTGAGTGACTGTGTGTGTGTTTAGCAGTAATGACAGTTTAGTTAATAATGATCCTCTGGTCATTGTGTGTATGTGAGTATGTGTGTGTGTGTGTGTGTGTGTGTGTGTGTGTGTGTGTGTGTGTGTGTGTGTGTGTGTGTGTGTGTGTAGGAGGGTGTGTGTGTGTGTGTAGGAGTGTGTGTGTGTGTGTGTGTGTGTGAGGTGTGTGTGTGTGTGAGGTGTGTGTGTGTGTGGTGTGTATAGTGTGTGTATGTGACTGTGTTAGTGAGGTTTGTGTGTGTGTGTGTGTGTGTGTGTGTGTGTGTGTGTGTGTGTGTGTGTGTACATGTGAGTGTGTACATGTGAGTGTGTGTGTGTGTGTGTGTGTGTGTGTACATGTGAGTGTGTGTGTGTGTGTGTGTGTGTGTGTACATGTGAGTGTGTGTGTGAGTGTGTGTGTGTGTGTGTGTGTGTGTGTGTGTGTGTGTGTGTGAGAGTGTGTGTGAGTGTGTGTGTGGTGAGTGGTGTGTAATATGTCGATGTGTGTGTATGTGAGTGCTGTGTGTGTGATGTGTGTGTGTGTGTGTGTGTGTGTGATTAGTGTGTGTGCGTGTGTGTGTGTGGTAGTGTGTGTGTGGGTGTGTGAGTGTGTGTTGTGTGTGGTATGGTGAGTGTAGCTCGTGTGAAGTGGTGTGTGATGTGTGATGGTGTGTGTTGATGAGTTGTGGTGATGTGTGTGGTGTGTGTGTGTGTGTGTGTGTGAGAGTGTGTGAGTGTCTGATGTGTGTGTGTGAGTGTTGTGTGTGTGTTGAGAGTTGTGTGGTGGTGTGTGTGTTGCGGTGCTCGTGGTGTGTGTGTGTGTGTGTGTGTGTGTGTGTGTGTGTGTGTGTGTGTGTGTGTGTGTGTGTGTGTGTGTGTGTGAGTGTGTGTGTGTTTAGCAGTAATAACAGTGTAGTTAATAATAATCCTCTGGTCATTGTGTGTATTAACAGAACCATCAGGATGATGAACACTGACCTGTGTGTTCTGTTCACTCTCAGCAGAACTGTTTCTCACTATGTTTAGTTACTTTACTGTCACTAGATGATTAGCTACGACATAATGGGAGCTTCCAGATTCACCACTGTGTGTTTATTCATCTAACTGGATGTCAGATCTTTTTTGTTGTTGTATAAATGATCAGAGTCCAGCCGTGTGTGTGTGTGTGTGTGTGTGTGTGTGTGTGTGTGTGTGTGTGTGTATGAACATAACAGTGGTCCTGGGGTTCACTCTGATCTCCATCTCTGTTTTCATTTATTCTGATTTTATTTTATTTTTTTTATTCACGTTGACGTCACTTTTGCTTTTCCCTAATTTTAGAGCGAGCTGCCAGGTTGTTGCTTAGTTACCGATCTGTGTGTTCAAGCTCACTGTCACCCAAAGACACTTGAAGAGTTGATGGAAAAAAATAGGAAACGGTCACGTACATGCTTAACACACACACACACACACACACACACACACACACACACACACACACACACACACACACACACACACACACACACACACACACACACACACACACACACACACAGTACAATATCTGATATACACAAATAGACCTGGAAGTTCAGCTGCAACTTGAGACTCTCTCTTTCTCTCTCTTTGTGATCAGTCTGTCTATCTGTCTATCTCTCTGCTTACTTATCTGTCTATTTCTCTGTATCTGTCTGTCCTTATTTATTCCCTTATTTATTTGATATTTTGTTTGTTTTATTTAAATTCAACAATTTCACATTCTTGCTTTTCTTGTCTATGACTCTCTCAGCATATCTCCATCTGTCTCTTCCTTTTTCTTACCGTCTCTCTCTCTCTCTCTCTCTCTCTCTCTCTCTCTCTCTCTCTCTCTCTCTCTCTCTCTCTCTCTCTCTCTCTCTGTGTCTTGCTCCAACCCCCCCCCCACACACACACCCTACCTGTCTATCTCTCACTCTATTGTTTTTCTCCATCTCTTGTATAATTACAGTCCTCGGCCCTGCAGAAGCCAACAGCTAAAGGAGTGCTCTGTAATTAAACAGACAATTAGCCGTAGCTACTGGATGCAGCATGGCGGAGTTCCCAGAATTATTTCTTTTAAAGAGACGCACATTTTTTTTGTCGATTCAACTCACTGCGAAAAACACCTCCTATTTATTCTTATAACAATAAGAAATCTGTAAAAATCCAAGTTACAGACGTGAGACAGGTCTCCACCTCCAGGGACCCACTGCTTCATTTAGTCATTAAAAATGTCACATGTTGTCTTTTTAAACCCCTCAATTTAGCTTCTGTGTGAGGAAACTTTAGGTTTTGTGTAGAACTGTGTTACTGAAGGTCTCATTAGGACTCAGACAGACAGACAGACAGACAGACAGACAGACAGACAGACAGACAGACAGACACTTTATTGATTTCTGTACAGTGGAGACATGAAGTTCAGTACAAATCTATGCTAAAAGTCCTGAACTTAAGTTCTAAGGCATGATGATTTTCACATCAGACACGAAACAGAGGAGACATTCAGCAGGAAATCTGATTAGTGTTGGTTTTGTCCCACTGCAGACACACATCAGACTGTCTGATAGAACATATCACACTTCACTCGTCTGCAGTGCTGAAAGCTAATAGGAACACCAGTCCCCAACACTGCTTTAAACCCAGTTATGGGGGGGGGGGGCAGAGAGAGAGAAAGAGAGAGGGAGAGACAGAGAGGGGGTGGAGACAGAGAGAGAGAGAGAGAGAGAGGGAGAGAGACGAGAGAGGAGCAGGGAAACAGAGAGATCAGAGAGAGAGAGAGCAGGGATGGATAGAGAGAGAGAGAGCGAGAGGGAGAGAACGGAGACGCGCAACGAGAGGGAGAGAGGGAGAGAGGAGTCTCTCTCTCTCGCACTCGATGTCTCTTGCTCGAGCGCGCGACGCGCGCGACGTTTCGCGAGCGCGCGCGCAGACACGATGCAGCGCGCGCGCGCCGCGCGCGCGCGCGCGCGCGCGCGCGCGCGCGCGCACGCGCGCAGCAGCGCGCGCGCGCGCGCGTCGCGCGACTCGAGCGCGCGCTCTTCTCTGCTCTATCTCTCTCTCTGAGCGAGCGACAGCGCGAGAGAGAGCGCGAGAGAGAGAGATAGAGAGCGAGATCGCGCGAGAGCGACCATAGGCGAGCGAGAGACGAGCGCGAGCGAGAGAGAGCGAGAGAGGGAGAGAGAGCGAGAGAGAGAGAGAGAAACGAGAGCGCGAGAGGGAGAGAGAGAGAGCAGAGAGAGAGAGAGCGCAGAGACAGAGACAGAGCAGAGAAAGCAGGAGAGAAGCGAGGGAGAGACAGAGAGAGAGAGAGAGAGAGAGAGAGAGAGAGAGAGAGACAGAGACAGAGACAGAGACAGAGAAAGAAGGAGAGAGAGGGGGAGAGGGAGAGACAGAGAGAGGGAGAGGGAGAGAGAGGTTTTTTCTTGTTTGTCCGTCTGGAGTGCATCAGGACAAGATAATTACAGTCATCATCCCTCCATCCTCCTGGAAAAAAACAGCGATTGTGTAAGAGCTGTGTAGAGAGTCGTTAGTTTCAGATCAGCGGCTCACACAGAGACACATTACACGCTCTGAATGGTGATGAGGTCAGGATTAACAGTGCCACAGGTGGAGGGAGAAGGTGGAGGGAGAAGGTGGAGGGAGAAGGTGGAGGGAGAAGGTGGAGGGAGAAGGTGGAGGGAGAAGACTTCCTAAAGTCCAACTGGAAGACGAGAGAAAGACCTCAGATAATAAATTATCTTTAGCTAATGATTACGTCCTTAAAGCTTCAAACACTATCAGATGAGTGGCTCTACTGCTGCTCAGTATACTGTCATAGAATCTGTCCTGTGTGTGTGTGTGTGTGTGTGTGTGTGTGTGTGTGTGTGTGTGTGTGTGTGTGTGTGTGTGTGTGTGTGTGTGTGTGTGTGTGTGTGTGTGTGTGTGTGTGTGTGTGTGTCTGTATATGTGTGTGTGTGTATGTGTGTGTCTGTCTGTATATGTGTGTGTCTTTGTGTATGTGTGTATATGTGTATGTGTGTGTCTGTATATGTGTGTGTCTGTGTGTGTGTGTCTGTATATGTGTGTGTCTGTGTGTGTGTGTGTGTGTGTGTGTGTGTGTGTGTGTGTGTGTGTGTGTGTGTGTGTGTCAGATTTCCAAACCCAGTGTGGGGAATGTGAGAGCAAGACCTCAGATTATAAATCTGTTGCTTGTGAATATATTAACACACAGTCTGTCCATAGCTAGAATGGAACACACACACACACACACACACACGCACGCACGCACGCACGCACGCACGCACGCACGCACGCACGCACACACACACACACACACACACACACACACACACACACACACACACACGCACACACACACACGCACACACATACACTGTAGAGATTCAAGATTCAAGATTTTTATTTGTCACATACACAATTATATAGGGTATATATATATATATATATAACCAGCAGTGAGATGTGAGTCAGGTCAACAATGAAAGAATGAGATAAAAGTAAACAATGAGAACATCGAGAACCTTCTGAGATCTCAGTCATCATCTGCTGTGTGAAGTGTGAGGTTATAATATCAGTCTGACTGCATCTGATTAGACTTACACACTAAGTCTGAGCTCCTGAAGACGACTAAATAAGTTTAGGTTTTTAAATAGACAGTACATTTGGATGTTATAACAGTACATTTGGATGTTATAACAGTACATTTGGATGTTATAACAGTACATTTGGATATTATAACAGTACATTTGGATGTTATAACAGTACATTTGGATATTATAACAGTACATTTGGATGTTGTAACAGTACATTTGGATGTTATAACAGTACGTTTGGATATTATAACAGTACGTTTGGATGTTATAACAGTACATTTGGATGTTGTAACAGTACATTTGGATGTTATAACAGTACATTTGGATGTTGTAACAGTACGTTTGGATGTTATAACAGTACGTTTGGATGTTATAACAGTACATTTGGATGTTATAACAGTACATTTGGATGTTGTAACAGTACATTTGGATATTATAACAGTACATTTGGATGTTGTAACAGTACATTTGGATGTTATAACAGTACATTTGGATGTTATAACAGTACATTTGGATGTTATAACAGTACATTTGGATGTTGTAACAGTACATTTGGATATTATAACAGTACATTTGGATGTTATAACAGTACATTTGGATATTATAACAGTACATTTGGATGTTATAACAGTACATTTGGATGTTGTAACAGTACATTTGGATGTTATAACAGTACGTTTGGATGTTATAACAGTACATTTGGATGTTATAACAGTACATTTGGATGTTATAACAGTACATTTGGATGTTATAACAGTACAATTGGATGTTGTAACAGTACATATGGATGTTATAACAGTACATTTGGATGTTATAACAGTACATTTGGATGTTGTAACAGTACATTTGGATATTATAACAGTACGTTTGGATGTTATAACAGTACATTTGGATGTTATAACAGTACATTTGGATGTTATAACAGTACATTTGGATGTTATAACAGTACAATTGGATGTTGTAACAGTACATTTGGATGTTATAACAGTACATTTGGATGTTGTAACAGTACATTTGGATGTTATAACAGTACATTTGGATGTTATAACAGTACATTTGGATGTTGTAACAGTACATTTGGATATTATAACAGTACATTTGGATGTTATAACAGTACATTTGGATATTATAACAGTACATTTGGATGTTATAACAGTACGTTTGGATGTTGTAACAGTACATTTGGATATTATAACAGTACGTTTGGATGTTATAACAGTACATTTGGATGTTATAACAGTACATTTGGATGTTATAACAGTACATTTGGATGTTATAACAGTACAATTGGATGTTGTAACAGTACATTTGGATGTTATAACAGTACATTTGGATGTTATAACAGTACATTTGGATGTTGTAACAGTACATTTGGATATTATAACAGTACGTTTGGATGTTATAACAGTACATTTGGATGTTATAACAGTACATTTGGATGTTATAACAGTACATTTGGATGTTATAACAGTACAATTGGATGTTGTAACAGTACATTTGGATGTTATAACAGTACATTTGGATGTTATAACAGTACATTTGGATGTTGTAACAGTACATTTGGATGTTATAACAGTACATTTGGATGTTATAACAGTACATTTGGATGTTGTAACAGTACATTTGGATGTTATAACAGTACATTTGGATGTTATAACAGTACATTTGGCCAACCTGCAAATTTAAAAGTTCCAAGCTTGTTTTCCTGAATACGGCTCTGGCTCCAAGTTTCTTAGTTTCCCGTTCACTCTGTCTCCCAGTCTCCTATTGTCCCAGTCTCCTGGTGTCCCAGTCTCCTGGTGTCCCAGTCTCCTTGTGTCCCAGTCTCCTAGTGTCCCAGTCTCCTTGTGTCCCAGTCTTCTAGTGTCCCAGTCTCCTTGTGTCCCAGTGTCCCAGTCTCCTTGTGTCCCAGTCTCCTGGTGTCCCAGTCTCCTTGTGTCCCAGTCTCCTAGTGTCCCAGTCTCCTTGTGTCCCAGTCTCCTTGTGTCCCAGTCTCCTGGTGTCCCAGTCTCCTTGTGTCCCAGTCTCCTAGTGTCCCAGTCTCCTGGTGTCCCAGTCTCCTGGTGTTCCAGTCTCCTTGTGTCCCAGTCTCCTTGTTTCCCAGTCTCCTAGTGTCCCAGTCTCCTATTGTCCCAGTCTCCTTGTTTCCCAGTCTCCTAGTGTCCCAGTCTCCTATTGTCCCAGTCTCCTTGTTTCTCAGTCTCCTGGTGTCCCAGTCTCCTATTGTCCCAGTCTCCTTGTTTCCCAGTCTCCTTGTTTCCCAGTCTCCTAGTGTCCCAGTCTCCTGGTGTCCCAGTCTTCTAGTGTCCCAGTCTCCTATTGTCCCAGTCTCCTTGTTTCCCAGTCTCCTAGTGTCCCAGTCTCCTATTGTCCCAGTCTCCTAGTGTCCCAGTCTCCTTGGTTCCCAGTCTCCTGATGTCCCAGTCTCCTAGTGTCCCAGTCTCCTTGTTTCCCAGTCTCCTAGTGTCCCAGTCTCCTGGTGTCCCAGTCTCCTAGGGTCCCAGTCTCCTTGTGTCCCAGTCTCCTAGTGTCCCAGTCTCCTGGTGTCCCAGTCTCCTGGTGTTCCAGTCTCCTTGTGTCCCAGTCTCCTTGTTTCCCATTCTCCTAGTGTCCCAGTCTCCTATTGTCCCAGTCTCCTTGTTTCCCGGTCTCCTGGTGTCCCAGTCTCTTATTGTACCAGTCTCCTTGTATCCCAGTCTCCTAGTGTCCTAGTCTCCTATTGTCCCAGTCTCCTTGGTTCCCAGTCTCCTAGTGTCCCAATCTCCTTGTGTCCCAGTCTCCTAGTGTCCCAGTCTTCTTGTGTCCCAGTCTCCTAGTGTCCCAGTCTCCTGGTGTCCCAGTCTCCTAGTGTCCCAGTCTCCTTGTATCCCAGTCTTCTAGTGTCCCAGTCTCCTGGTGGTCCCAGTATCCTGGTGTTCCAGTCTCCTTGTGTCCCAGTCTCCTTGTTTCCCAGTCTCCTAGTGTCCCAGTCTCCTTGTTTCCCAGTCTCCTAGTGTCCCAGTCTCCTTGTTTCCCAGTCTCCTAGTGTCCCAGTCTCCTATTGTCCCAGTCTCCTTGGTTCCCAGTCTCCTGATGTCCCAGTCTCCTAGTTTCCCAGTCTCTAGTCCCCAAGTCTCTCAGTCTCCAGGTCTTGCTGTGTCCAGTTTCCTGGTCTCTCTGACTTCTAGTAGCACAAATCATCAGGTCTCCTTTGCTCCTGGTCCTCCAGTCTCCCACTACTGGTCTACGAGTCTTCCAGGCTCTTAGTAATGCAGACTCCTAATCTCACACTCTCCCAGTTTCTCAGACTGCTAATTTACCTCCTAGCTTCTTATCTTCGTCTCCAGGTCTTCAAGGTCTTCAAGGTCTTCAAGGTCTTCAGCTCCTCCTCCAGGGTCTAGAATCTGGTCTTCGATTCTTTTTAATAATTATAATTTGTGCTAATTCTGGTTCTTCTGCTCGTTGTATGGATTCTATAAATCTTGGGTAGGTGTTAGTGAGTGTGATGAGTCTTGTATCTTTAGTGTGAACATGACAAAGTTCATGTTAATGAGAGAGAGAGAGAGAGAGAGAGAGAGAGAGAGAGAGAGAGAGAGAGAGAGAGAGAGAGAGAGTTAACAAGGACTATAAAACAGAAAAGTTTTCTCACTAAGAGAAGGTCGGATCTCTATGTGGGAGGTGATGCTAGCCAAAGGCACATGTTCTTATCGTGTTAATTAGCTGTCTTCAAAGACTAGATTAGAGTCCCACAGTGCAGAGCGAGGAGAGGAACCAGGCTTCATCAGCTCCGAGTGTGCTTTCCATCCACCTGTTCGTATGCAAGAGAAAAAAAAAAACGTAAAATGCTTAAAAGTTGGCACATGGTCACAGAAACGTGTGCTAAAGAGAACAGGAAGTAGAATTCTGGGATGTAGAACAGATTTTAGCAGGTGGTGTTTTGAAGGCTTTCATAATTTTACTCAGAATGTTAACAATAAATAAAATTGTCACAGTTTTTATCCACACAAGTCATTTAAATAATGTTTGGATGGAAACATTTAGCAGAAAGAAAGACAAGTAACCTCCGACCTGTAGCTCGGAAATGTCTGAAGTCAGGATCATTAAATATTGAATAAAGCTCCGCAGGTCGAATATTAAATACAGATCTCTTTAAGAAAAACTACAGATCTTTTTTTTTTTTTTTTTTTACTTATATAAATAATATCACAGATTCAAACCAGGGCCTCTGGAGCTGCTGCTGTGAATAATCCTGAACCTGAAGGAAGATCTGGATTTAGATGCAGCTGTGAAACGTTTCTGAGAAGAGACGGAAGATCGTTGTTGATCAGGCTGATTGTCTGATCTGAGCTCTTGTGCTCCTCCGGAATGAAGGATTTGACACGTTACACATGACGGCGGTGACATCTAAGTTAGCTTCACTGGTTGTTGCCATGGCAGCGCTGAAGGAAAAAAAAAACTTCATCTGCTCTGTTGGAACACTGAGAGCTGTATGGAGCGAAGGTTCTGCTTGAGATACATAACAGCACAATACTGAGTATCAGTGAGCTTCACCTCCTGCACCTTCATCCACACATCGACATCCTGTTTCTCTGGAACACTTCATTTGTTCTCTGCTTGTACAACTGCCTGGAAGTGCAAAGTCTCCCAGTATACGTGTGTGTGTGTGTGTGTGTGTGTGTGTGTGAATGGGTAGTCTATGCTTCTGAAAAATTGACTCTAATTGTTTTACAAAAGCTCTCAACTTGAAAAAAAATGAAGTAACCGCGTCCGTGTGAATAAGCGGCGTTTAAAAACGGCCGTATTTGGAGAGCTCTGGAGAGGCGTTGGAATCGATACTCCAGATTAAAGGAGGCTTCAGAGCGTGTGGATGTTTACGCTTTGAGGTGAGGAGGGAGACGGAGATGCTGAGAGTGTCAGAATCAGACCTCTTGACTGCTTGGCGTTTAAAATAACTCACCTTCGGTATGATCTGAAGTTTGCAGCAGTTCGATTGAAATGTGAGCGTAAACATGCAGCGGAAGGATGAAGGCTGAACTTCTGCATCTGAGACTCAATATCTTTAAACATTAAACAGATTTATGAAAAGATAAAGCTTAATGTTGTAAAAAACAAAAACACGGTGATGCTTCATAACTCCTTGTTTTTATGTTCACAATACCATGCGGAAAAAATATACAATAAAAGAACAACGACAAAAAAGTAATCTGACTAAAATCCATTCATCAAATTGGCAGGATTGTGAAAAAACACACAGTTTGTTATGTGAGAACCTTCCGGAAGTGTCGACTGTACTGAGCTGATCGATGTGAACTAAACCAAACCTGTGACAAAGTTTATTACTCACTGTGGAACTTACTGGAGTTCTGCATGTGTTAATCACAAGTGTATGCTTAGAGAAGAGAAGAGAGAGTGTGTGTGTGTGTGTGTGTGTGTGTGTGTGTGTGTGTGTGTGTGTGTGTGTGTGTGTGTGTGTGTGTGTGTGTGTGTGTGTGTGTGTGTGTGTGTGTGTGTGTGTGTGTGTGTGTGTGTGTGTATGTCAGTCCTGCTTCACACCCCCTCCTCACCTTGTCCCAGCTCAGATGTGTGTATCACCTACATCACGTCAGTGGACATGACACACACTGATTGAGGAGTGTGTAGCAGGAGTGTTTCTGTTCATCACAAATCACTCAGCCATTACAATGAAAGCAATTTTCTTGGAAATGTTACCATTTATGTCTGTGTTTGTGTGTGTGTGTGTGTGTGTGTGTGTGTGTGTGTGTGTGTGTGTGTGTGTGTGTGTGTGTGTGTGTGTGTGTGTGTGTAGACTAGCTAAAGTGATAACACAAGCCTGTGTGTTACCTCTAAATATAATGTTATTATTTACTACACTACACACAATATATTAAAATGTATACATACACTGCACACTACAGTATACACTCTACACTACAGTATACACTCTACACTGCACACTATACACTACAGTATACACTCTACACTGCACACTATACACTACAGTATACACTCTACACTACAGTATACACTCTACACTACAGTATACACTCTACACTACAGTATACACTCTACACTGCACACTATACACTACAGTATACACTCTACACTGCACACTATACACTACAGTATACACTCTACACTACACACTATACACTACAGTATACACTCTACACTGCACACTCTACACTACAGTATACACTCTACACTGCACACTATACACTACAGTATACACTCTACACTACACACTATACACTACAGTATACACTCTACACTACAGTATACACTGCACACTACAGTATACACTCTACACTGCACACTATACACTACAGTATACACTCTACACTGCACACTATACACTACAGTATACACTCTACACTGCACACTATACACTACAGTATACACTCTACACTGCACACTATACACTACAGTATACACTCTACACTGCACACTATACACTACAGTATACACTCTACACTGCACACTATACACTACAGTATACACTCTACACTACACACTATACACTACAGTATACACTCTACACTACAGTATACACTCTACACTACAGTATACACTCTACACTGCACACTATACACTACAGTATACACTCTACACTGCACACTATACACTACAGTATACACTCTACACTACACACTATACACTACAGTATACACTCTACACTGCACACTCTACACTACAGTATACACTCTACACTACAGTATACACTCTACACTACACACTATACACTACAGTATACACTCTACACTACAGTATACACTATACACTACAGTATACACTCTACACTGCACACTATACACTACAGTATACACTCTACACTACACACTATACACTACAGTATACACTCTACACTACAGTATACACTCTACACTACAGTATACACTCTACACTGCACACTATACACTACAGTATACACTCTACACTACACACTCTACACTACAGTATACACTCTACACTGCACACTACACTATACACTCTACACTACACACTATACACTACAGTATACACTGCACACTACAGTATACACTCTACACTACAGTATACACTCTACACTACAGTATACACTCTACACTGCACACTATACACTACAGTATACACTCTACACTGCACACTATACACTACAGTATACACTCTACACTGCACACTATACACTACAGTATACACTCTACACTACACACTATACACTACAGTATACACTCTACACTACAGTATACACTCTACACTACAGTATACACTCTACACTGCACACTATACACTACAGTATACACTCTACACTGCACACTATACACTACAGTATACACTCTACACTGCACACTATACACTACAGTATACACTCTACACTACAGTATACACTCTACACTACAGTATACACTCTACACTACACACTATACACTACAGTATACACTCTACACTACAGTATACACTCTACACTACAGTATACACTCTACACTACACACTATACACTACAGTATACACTCTACACTACAGTATACACTCTACACTACAGTATACACTCTACACTGCACACTATACACTACAGTATACACTCTACACTGCACACTATACACTACAGTATACACTCTACACTACAGTATACACTATACACTACAGTATACACTCTACACTGCACACTCTACACTACAGTATACACTCTACACTACAGTATACACTCTACACTGCACACTATACACTACAGTATACACTCTACACTGCACACTATACACTACAGTATACACTCTACACTACACACTATACACTACAGTATACACTCTACACTGCACACTCTACACTACAGTATACACTCTACACTGCACACTACAGTATACACTCTACACTACAGTATACACTCTACACTACAGTATACACTCTACACTACACACTATACACTACAGTATACACTCTACACTACAGTATACACTATACACTACAGTATACACTCTACACTGCACACTATACACTACAGTATACACTCTACACTACACACTCTACACTACAGTATACACTCTACACTGCACACTACAGTATACACTCTACACTGCACACTACACTATACACTCTACACTACACACTATACACTACAGTATACACTGCACACTACAGTATACACTCTACACTACAGTATACACTCTACACTACAGTATACACTCTACACTGCACACTATACACTACAGTATACACTCTACACTGCACACTATACACTACAGTATACACTCTACACTACACACTATACACTACAGTATACACTCTACACTACAGTATACACTCTACACTACAGTATACACTCTACACTACACACTATACACTACAGTATACACTCTACACTGCACACTATACACTACAGTATACACTCTACACTACACACTATACACTACAGTATACACTCTACACTACAGTATACACTATACACTACAGTATACACTCTACACTGCACACTATACACTACAGTATACACTGCACACTACAGTATACACTCTACACTGCACACTATACACTACAGTATACACTCTACACTACAGTATACACTCTACACTACACACTATACACTACAGTATACACTCTACACTGCACACTCTACACTACAGTATACACTCTACACTACACACTATACACTACAGTATACACTCTACACTGCACACTATACACTACAGTATACACTCTACACTACAGTATACACTCTACACTACACACTATACACTACAGTATACACTCTACACTACAGTATACACTCTACACTGCACACTATACACTACAGTATACACTCTACACTGCACACTATACACTACAGTATACACTCTACACTACACACTATACACTACAGTATACACTCTACACTGCACACTCTACACTACAGTATACACTCTACACTGCACACTACAGTATACACTCTACACTACAGTATACACTCTACACTACACACTATACACTACAGTATACACTCTACACTACAGTATACACTATACACTACAGTATACACTCTACACTGCACACTATACACTACAGTATACACTCTACACTACACACTCTACACTACAGTATACACTCTACACTGCACACTACAGTATACACTCTACACTGCACACTACACTATACACTCTACACTACACACTATACACTACAGTATACACTGCACACTACAGTATACACTCTACACTACAGTATACACTCTACACTGCACACTATACACTACAGTATACACTCTACACTGCACACTATACACTACAGTATACACTCTACACTACACACTATACACTACAGTATACACTCTACACTACAGTATACACTCTACACTACAGTATACACTCTACACTGCACACTATACACTACAGTATACACTCTACACTGCACACTATACACTACAGTATACACTCTACACTGCACACTATACACTACAGTATACACTCTACACTACACACTATACACTACAGTATACACTCTACACTACAGTATACACTATACACTACAGTATACACTCTACACTGCACACTATACACTACAGTATACACTGCACACTACAGTATACACTCTACACTGCACACTATACACTACTATTAACACACACTGTATGTCTATAGACCTGTCTGACTTTTGTGTATATCTGTAGTACGTATTACTGCTTTTTACATTATTTTACCTTGTATCATGATGTGCACAGAAAATAATGCATTTGTTTCTATATCAGATCCTCTGTGATGTCGTCCAGCTGGATGACTAAAGCGCCACCTGGTGGACAAAGCAACTCATCACACAATCTCAGTTAGGTGAGTGTTATGTGCACGTGCGGCCTTTATTCTGCCTCTGTTTTGTTATTTATATAAGAAATGTGAGTTTTTACTGAGCTATACTCACAGATAAAAGTGTAGAAAACAAACTAAGATGGCTTTTGGACCTTTAATTAGAGGAAGTAAAGCAGCTGTAAGATTTATTTAAGGTGAAAATTGTTTGTAATTTAGATTTATTTTCTAACACTCAGTACATACAGGACAAACATGGGCTTATTATCCAGTCAAAGGAGATCAAAACAAACAGGTCCAACAACTCTACATGCTTTTAATACAAAACGTTATAGACAATAACAGATAAAAGGGAAAATGTTGGTATCGTTAGTCACAATAGAAACAAAACTGTGCGCGTGAAGGAAATCTTCTTCCTGGCAAACATCTCGTCTTTCACACGACTCATTAACCCCCCCCTCCCCTCCCCCCCCCTTCATTCCCTTAAACCTTTTTAAAAAGCCTCTTTGTTCCCTTCCTGACCGGATGTTTCACTTGGTCGTGAATGAGCAAAGCTTTTGAGCGCGAGGATCCTGCAGCGGCCCGCGGTCTCCGGGGGCAACCAAGCAACATAGGAGTCGGTTCGGAATCTGCTTGCAAATGTCGGGGGGGGAAAAGGAGTCGCCTCCGAGAATCGATTCCGTACAATAGATTATAAAGGTGTTTGCCGATAACTCTCATGATTTGTAGTCTGAATTTAACTATTTACTTATTTATTTTTTAAATGAAAAAGTCAAATGTGACCTTTAAGCAATGGACGCAATAGTATACAGCTGTAAATTATTATAAACAAGGCTCTGGGTGGAGAATATGATTTATTACAATATATGTTTATCAGATTATTCAGCAGAATACAATACATATAATATCACAAAAAAATATAATGTCAAAATAAATCTAAATATTAGTCCAATACTTAGGGATAATCTGACTGTGTGAATGATGTGTGTGGAAAAAGACACCGAAGCAGAATCGACTGAAGGAGAATCGATTCTCTGCCTCAGCGAATCGACTCGCAGTGCTAGCAGAAGGTGATCGGATGTGAGGGGACGCGCGTGGAGATTTCCGCACTGTCATGACAACCGTCGCGCAGTGTTACTTACACAACAGCACGGGATGACGTGTACAACAATTCCTGAAATTGTCCGCGTTTGCGTGCAGTTCAGTTTCCTATCTTAGTCGAAAGCTTGTGCACTTTGAAGGATGGACCGCAAAGTCAGCATCAGACGCGCCACGTCGGCCGGTTACCGCTTACCGGAGCGCACGAGCGTCCCTCTGGCCTCTCAGTCCACGGTGTCCGTGAGAAAACCACCGCGGAGCGCGCCGAGGAACACGAGCGAGACGCCGGCGTGGCGGGACCCGGACAGCCTAGACCCGGTGAAGCAGGACCGGGTGTGGAGAGAGCTGGTGCGCGTGGAGACAGACAAGGTTAAAGAATGGTAACGTAGCGATGCTTCATGATCTTTCACTTCTCTCTATGGACCGACCTTCTTCTGTGTCAGCACTTAAAAGTGACACGTCGTTTCGCTGTCATTCGATACGGAAAGGTTCGCGGTTGACCGCGTGCCCCGTGTACGGTGTGCGTTACACGGTTGCTTGGTCCCGCGCGCGGTGCTAAAGCCGTGGATACTGTAAACACACACACACCACACACACACACACACACACACACACACACACACACACACACACACACACACACACACACACACACACACACACACACCAGTTTTATATCACTCATATGGTCGGTAATGGTTTGTGTGTTAAAATCTTAAAAAAGGAAAGAAAAGGATTTTAATAATGAATATGAGCTCACAGGTCAGACTCCCAGCTTCCATTTCAGGCTGTTTACATTCACATCCAGTGGATCAGACACGACTTGTGCTCCAGCAGCAGCTTTAATCTCTAACTGGAGTGATGTAGAAGTGTGCAGTAACAGTACAAAGTCCATTCTAGGAGACCTTTTAGAACTAGTTCTAACTTTTTCCCCTGTTTATGATTTACTTGTAATAGCTCTGGGATTTTTTTTTGTTCTCAGGGAAAAGAACTGGAGTTTTCTGAAAGACTTTGATCAGCTGGTAAGGAAGCACACATCTTCTCACACTTCTGTTCATCTCCAACATGTTGAGGGGCATTTTTACCTTTTAGGGTCACCTCACAACAGACAGCTGGAGTTTCTACTGTGTTGAGGTTTACTTAGCTTTTTAATGCTACATGCCCTGACATGCTAGGTTTGTAAGCTAGAAATATTTAGCATTGGGAATATAAAGCATTTTTTGCAATGAATATATTATTGTTATATTAACTTGATGTTTAGGGTCGACCCAGGACAGAGGAGCCGCTCCCCAGCTCCGTCTCTCTGTACTCTGACACACTGCCCAACACCAGCAACCAGATATTCGGCAGTCGCATGTGCACTGAACTTGGTAAAGAGCTGATGCGAATGGACAAGCTGCTAATGCTAACTGTGACGCACCAAAAGACCAAAGCGAGTCCTGAAATGCAGCCCTGCTGACACCAGGTCTCCGTCCAACCCCGAGGTCTGAGCAGCACAGAGACACACGTGTTTGTAGTTTTTACAATTTACCAACATAACAAGTTTAATTAGTAAAACTGATGGATTGATGAAGAAGATGCAAAGAAGATGAAGATTTTTTACTTCTCTACCTGCTGGTCAGCTGTTTTACTGTTTAGATTTTACACATTATAGTTTCATTTATTTCTACACTGGCAGAACCTCGTCCTCTTCTACACTAGCAGAACCTCGTCCTCTTCTACACTAGCAGAACCTCGTCCTCTTCTACACTAGCAGCACCTCGTCCTCTTCTACACCAACAGAGCCCTGATAGTGCTTTACAAAGCTACAATAATAGGCGCTACATGTAAGCTTGAGATTAGTTTACTAATATTTATACAGTTTATTTATGAACAGAAAGTAGCTGATGTCGTAATCACGTCTTGCAGATGTAGTGAACCCGCTGCTATGGTTATGTTCAGTAGGAAAGCAGCAGGACTCCACAGTTACAGCTGGAATTATCAGTATAATGTAAATGTAGATGCATGTAAATGTAACAGAAATATATTTCTCATATATCAGTCGATCAAGTCAAGTAGCTAATGCTAACGTATATTTTATAAAAAGTGCATAAAATATATAAGTGAAACATTTACCAAAACATTTCCTGTTTCTTAACAATGTGCCAGAATTGTGGCCATTCTGTATAGCCTGTGTTTTAGCTCCTCTATTCAACAGGCTTTTCCCTATTTAGTACCCTTTAGTACACCTAAACACAGCAGCAGTGGAGCAGGAGCTAAAGTCGTCCTTGTGAGTCAAATTCCTGCAATGGAAATGCACAGAAAATTCCTGACAATCTTCTGCTTCCTTGTGTTCTAATGATGAGCAGCGATGCATGTAGATATCGCGTGCTTCTGTCTTTCTGTAAGATCACATTTACTTTCATTTTTTGGCTTCTTATATAAATAAGTAAAATATAGAAGTTCTTGTATCGGATTTACATCATTGTGTACAAGAGAAAACTCACACAGTGAAAAAACAGGGATTTTAATTTTGTATTGTTTGACTTTTCCACCTGCTTTCTCACCGTCACTGTTAACAGGTTAAACCTTGTTTTTTATTTTGTTCCTCCGAATGCTGTCGAGTGTGTGGGAGTTTCTTATCAGCAGCTTTCAGATAGAAGGAGAACGTGGGTGACGGAGGTGGGATCACACGGAGCGTCTGGCATGTTCACGTCTAACGTCTTCCAGTAAAATGCTTCTGATGCCTCCTCTGATTTTGCCTTGACTCATCGCCCACTGACTCACATCTCTGTGGAAAACAGGTGCACTGAGGATTAAAACCCACGCTCAAATCTGCTTTTGTTTTAATTCTATACGACAATCATCAAAGATGTAGAGCTGTTTCTGTAAAATTAGGATGGAGGTGCTTTCTAATTCTCTGCCAAATCTCAATAAAGAATCTGACGAAAGTTTTTTGTGCCGTTACATTTGTCTCTGTGAAATGTTGTCTTTTTATAATCAGTGTTTTAGGTTACAGATAAAACTCTACGGTGCAGAGACACGACATGTTTAATGAGAAGGTTTCACTCTGATTTCTGATTGGACCCAAACAAACAGGACATATTTAGCTTCATTACATACATTATAACATTTTAAAATGAACATTTAAATAGTTAGCTATACTTAGCAAATACATTAACTTTACTGATATAAAATTTACATATTGTCCTTTTAATTTAGCAATTAAAAAGCAGCTGCATTGCTAGGTCTATTTTAATTACTTGTGTAATAAGTCTTTTTTTTTAATGACTTTCTTCAGAAGGTTTTACATGTACAAAGTTTGATGGTGGAAAATAAATCTGTGTAAGTTGATCATTATTGTCCTGTAACACGAGTGAGCGCGTGCTCGGTCCACTAGAGGGCGCTGTGCTTAATGGTTTAGACGCGCGAGAGAAGCGGAATGTAGAATTAAATAAATAATAAAACTTACATAAAAGTAAATTCCGCTTTATATCAAATTAAGTTAAATCAGATCGCGATTTGAATTTTACTGTTTCCTTTCTCCGGGAAGCTGATGCTTTAGTTCTGGCTGTTAATTAGAGAAAAACTTTGTTATTAAAACTTTGTTATTAAAACTTTGTACATTATTGTTGTGTTGTGTTTTGTGTTACGTTATTCAGTGTAATCATGTACACAATTCACCAAACAGGTTTAATGTTTATTGATTGAAACAAAGATGAAAACATGTACTTATTTACATGTGTGTGTGTGTGTGTGTTTTGTGAGACTAATGATTCTTAAATAGTTTTTATATAGTTTTAATAGTCTTAAATAGCACCAAATAAGCTATTATTATTATTATTATTATTATTATTATTATTATTATTATTATTATTATAAGATTGAATGTATTGTACATTGTGATAATTATAACATTTATATTTGTATAGATAATAATAACGAATTTCTGAAACATGTGTAACTGTACAACATAATAATCATCATAATAATAAAAACATCTGGATTTTCCTCCTTACTGATGGTTCAGAAGTTTCTCATGTTCCGGTTTATACCTAAACATCTTTCCCTGGTCTTTTTAACCTCATCAGCTCTGTTGAAAACACAAACTAAACACTGGGGCTTCATTTCTGCCTTAAACAGAGGCTCATGGGTAAAGGAACGTTGCCGTCGTGTTTGGTGACGTCACAGGAAAAATAGCTCTAAGGGAACTGCTGGAATACCGAGGAAGCGTGCAGCGTTCAAGCGCGCCGCTACATTTCAAACTTCCGGATTGGAGTTTTTCCCTCAAATTTTAACACGTGCAGTCCGATTATATGAGGTCAGAAATGACTGGCAGTGTGTGTGACTGTATGTGTGTTCATTTAAAGATGAGTAAACATTCTGTGTTTGTCCTGGAACATTCACCAGTGACACGTTTCCTAAAGGAAAAGATTTCATGAGGAATTTTATTCCCAACACCGAGTTTATGTGTAAAAACGACTCTGGAAACTAGGTGTTAATAAGGATCAAAGCAAATGAATGCTAGATTTATTTATTATTTATATTCTCCCTTTAATATTTGACGTATGTTTGACGTGTTCCTGTAGATGATATTTCACGTGTACCTGTGGATGATATTTCACGTGTTCCTGTGGATGATATTTCACGTGTACCTGTGGATGATATTGACGTGTACATGTGGATGATATTGACGTGTACTTGTGGATGATATTGACGTGTACGTGTGGATGATATTTGACGTGTACGTGTGGATAATATTTCACGTGTACCTGTGGATGATATTTCACGTATGTTTGACGTGTACGTGTGGATGATATTTGACGTGTACCTGTGGATGATATTTGACGTGTGCGTGTGGATGATATTGACGTGTACGTGTGGATGATATTTGACGTGTACGTGTGGATGATATGTAACGTGTACGTGTGGATGATATTGACGTGTACATGTGGATATAGAGGTTGGTGTTAAAGGGACGCTTTAAAGACTCTACTTTCACTTCTACGTAAAGACACAAAAGGGACCCAGTGTTTAGGGACAGTGAGGTTTAGTTGTAAATGGACGAGAGACACACAGAGAAGATGGAACAGTGATGTACAGCAAGAGGAGGAACATAACAGTGTGTGTAGAGATGAAGGGTTTAGAGTTCACAAGGATTAAACTTCTGGTGTGGTTCCAGGACGAGAACCTGGTTTGTACCTTTACTGCGTGTTCTTTGCATGAGAAAAGTGTGAAAAGTGGTTATTAAGCTTCCTTTTTTAGGTGAAAGATGGAGAGAACATTGTCCCCTTGTTTGTACGGAAACTCCGGTTAGACGCCGTTATTCTTTGCGCGCGAGCTCCTAACTCGTATTTACGGTAATGTCAGTATAAGCTCTTGAACGCTGCATCGTTGTGGTAGCGAAGACGTGAGCGGACAAAAGGCGAGCTGGGAAATTCACAAACGTGATGAATTAATCAGCGAGAATGTCTCGTTTTCCCCAAACCGCTATCTCTCCGTTTTAGACACGAATCTGTCTCGCGATCCGCTGGAGGACTTTGATGGAGAGACTCGGAAAGAGGCGACGGAAAAGCGTCAAGGCGGAAAAATCCATCCGAAGACGAATAAACGGCTGAAAAGAGAGAAGAGTCAAGAGAGAGGGAAGAAACTGGGAAGAGGGGAGGGATAGAAAACGCCCTATTCAACACCCCTCTCCCAAAAACACCCCATTAAACCCCAGAGTTTGTTGGCGATCAGAGGAAAGAGACATGAAGCGACTTCGGGTCCTGACCGACTTCGGGTCCTGACCGACTTCGGGTCCTGACCGACTTCGGGTCCTGACCGACTTCGGGTCCTGACCGACGTCTCCAACTTAATTGGAGGAACATTTCCGGTTGGATTAATCCACATTTCCCTGCTGGTGGGAGATCCTACAAACCCTACAGGCCAAAGAGGAGTTCCATTTGTTGTCTTTATGGTTTTAATGCAACGCTCTCGCGCAGGAATCTGATCTTCCGAGCATTGTCCAATCTAAGGATCTGATCTGATGATGTCTTTGGGAGCCGAAAGCAGGATGGAGAAGCGGCTGAAGAAACTGGAGGCCATGATCAGGGACCCGCGCTCTGCCGTCAACCTGGAAAGTTTACTGGTGAGTTGTTATGAAGTTTCATGATGTTTTATGAACTTTTATGATGTTTCCTAAACTCCAAGGCGCCTTTTCTCTTTGCCCGGTTTCAGTGTTTCCGGTCCTCTGACAAAAAAGCTAACAGTGTAACAGTGTAACTGTAGACCAGAGATATGTGGAATCTGTGTGTGTGTGTTTCTGTCTGTGCATCTGTGTGTGTTTATATTTGTTTATCACCTGTGTGTGTGTGTGTGTGTGTGTGTGTGTTTCTTATCACCTGTGTGTGTGTGTGTGTGTGTGTGTGTGTGTGTGTGTGTGTTTATCATCTTGGCTCAGAGGGTAGTTTAGTTCGAGCTCGCGCTCCTTTGGACAGACTGTTCTGTCTTCATCATCATCCTCCTCCTCCTCGCGCACCAAATATAGTCATATCGTTGGCCGAACATTGTCAGTGCTCACTGCTTCTCGCAGGCTGTCGATCTGTTGTTGTTATTGTTGTGTTATTGTCGGTGGCGTGTTTGTCCGCGTGCAGGTCACGTTTGCAGAGGCTCCGTGCACGCAGTGCTGATCATATTTAACGCGTAACAATGCGCTTATTTACTCATCTTATGCATGCGAGTGTTTATTCTGTTTAAGATGCCCGAAGATGAAACATGTCAGGACGCGTGCCGACGCCTGGACCTGTCCGGAAGTCGTGCTGACTCAGTTTCCCGCCAGCACGCGGGGGAAAAAATCTGTTCTGATCTTACTTCCACTTTCCCCCTCCTAGTTTTCATTCCCATATCAGAACCAGGGATCTCTCTCTCTCTCTCCCTCTCTCTCTCTCCCTCTCTCTCTCTCTCTCTCTCTCTCTCTGTGTGTGTGGAGATGATGCCCAGTATCTTGTGCTATCTGAGAACTGTCATAACAGCAGAAAAAGTGGATCAGATTAATCTATCTAGGATTCAGGATGGTTTCAGACCAAAAGCAACATATTTGAACTCTTCTCCAAATCCACACTTTGTAACATTTCACCAAACAGTTTACAGTGACGCTGCAGATCCTGTTGCTTGGTTAAAAGGCTCAGGTTGGGTTTATTTCTCACATCGATCTGATTGGAATAAAGCTATAAATCTGAAACAGATCTTCTGTCACGTCTCCCATCCTGTTGTGCAGCGCTTTGTGTTTTGGCTTGGGCTGAAATTCGTTGCTGAAGCAGCACACGAGTGGTCAGAGGAGTGAAAGATCAGACTGTAAGCGTTCATACACACACACACACACACACACACACACACACACATACACACACACAAACCTGCAGGACAGCGATGGAAACTGACTCATGTACAAGGGACAGTGCAGAGTGAGGATACTTCAGACTGATGTCTGCGTCCTGTCTGTTTGTCTTTTGTTGAACCACAGCGATGCTGCTCTGGTGAAACGTTTCTGTCCTTTTGCCAGCATGATGTAGACATGGGAGTGGGATATGGCTCAGGTCTGATCTGTATCACCATGTTGGCGTTCCTGCGTGATGTTTGTGTGTGATGTCATATGGACGGCATGGAGCTGTGACATAGTTGTGACATGTTTTAGCTGCTAATTTGTTGGTGGATGCTGTAAGTCTGAGAAACCAGTGAACCCAGAGGAGACCCTCAAAAACCCCTGAGCACAGACACAGATCCCCAAGCTCCAGGTGGACCCAGAGAACCTGGAGCTATGAATATTCATTAAAATAATTCCTAAAGTTTTTTCCTGACTCTGTTACTCCGTCCACCACGACCTGCTCCGAGTGGACCTCACTAATCCAGACAGTTCTCACTGAGAGAGAGAGAGAGAGAGAGAGAGAGAGCGCTGGTGATGTCCTGTCCATGCCGGCTTTGCTAAAGAGAGCACTGAGATGCTTCGAGGACTCTCGGGAGTGTTTGTGTAGATTGGATGTGTATTAAAAACTCCAGCAACTTGTTTCTCATCATTAATGCAGTGCTTATGGTGTGAGAGTCAGTGTGTGAGAGCACAAAAACACACACATTAACACTTTTAGACTGTTTGGGGAATTCACCCATAACACACACATGCACTACAATACTGCTGAAGTAAAGTGTGTGTGTGTGTGTGTGTGTGTGTGTGTGAGAGAGAGAGAGAGAGAGGTCCAATGTTTCCACACATCACTCAGTGTTTCAGCTCCTTAACACACACTTCATGAGTCTAAAAGTGTGTGCTAGTGAGGTTAAAGTGTGTGTGTGTGTGTGTGTGTGTGTGTGTGTGTGTGTGTGTGTGTGTGTGTGTGTGTGTGGTTTTATGCTTATTATGGCAAAACTAGCTCACACAAGCTGCCTCGGTTACCATGGCAATGTCAGGATCAGATAGTAGCTGATACTCGGAGCTTTGATATGGACCCCATGTCCATGTAACGCTTAGTGTTAATGTTAAGGTTTACATCAGAAGTGAAACTCCTTAAATGCACGGAACACTCGGTCTGATCCCCGGAATATCAGCAGACCTGACGAAGTTTGTGCAGTTTGGGTGCAAACGCTGAAATATGAGAGGTTTGTCTCACTTGTCTCATCTCTCAAACACACACCTTTGCTTTAGTACGACAGCTGAACCAGACGACTCAAAGAACTTTGATCAACTGATATCGGTGTGTGACGATTTGAGCTCTCTGATGTGAACTGATCCCCTGGAAGCCCCGCCCCCTCGGACTCTAGCGCACCTCGATAAGGGAGAGCGTTTTGAGTTGAAATAAAATGGACCGGTGTGAGTTTGCCTTGGTGAACATCTGAGAAGTTCTGGGAACATCACAGTGGCTGTAAAGCGGTCGAAACCCAGCCAGATATTTGAATCAAAAAAATAAAACGCTTCATACTGCGCTAACAGGATGTCATGTGACCTGGACTGGACCCTGGCAACACATTAACATACCCTCAGGATTAAATCAAGTGTGTGTGTGTGTGTGTGTGTGTGTGTGTGTGTGTGTGTAATGAGAGCAGTTCTGAGACACACTGGTGTGTTTATGCCACACGCCTCTTTCGTCAGTGGCCTTGCTGCTCAACGTCAATACCAGAGCCACACGGTCGAGCCAAGCGTCCCGATAATAACTCTGAGCGTGGAGACGTGAGCCAGAGGACTCATCTACTCACTCCTAAGGAATGCAGCAATGAAAATATGTTTAATGAAGACTTCTTTCCTGAAGCGAACTCTCTGCTGAGTCAGACATGTGTTCAGGACAAATCTGCAGTTAACACGTAATTACGCCACGTTCACGTGTGATGAAAGCAAACACTGGAATCGTTTCGGTGTAGAACAAATTCCACACTCCAGCTCATGTGCAGCCGATCGGCCGAGACGTGGTTAGCGTCCAACTTTTTAGCGCTGGCTCTACGAGTCTAACCTCACTTACGTGTGCACGATAACCAGCCGAGATTTAAAAGAACAACGTAAGATGAACGATTTGGTCTTTTTTGTTGTGATAATTGTCACGTTTATTTCTGACGTTGTTCTGACACGTTCACCTTCTGCTAGCTAGTATAACGTCTGCGACTCGGCAGCTGATGCTAGCTCTGAAACTTGGCTTATCTTGTGCTCTGAGACGATGCAGAGGGTCAGAGTTCATTTTAAATATTGGAATGAGAAGAAGGTGGTTCAGGTAAACGTCACCAAAATATTACTGTGATGGAGGATTAGCCTGCTAATGATTAGATGATTAATCGTTTAATCCTCTTACAAAGAGAACTGATTATAGCCTCAGGGTCCTGACCTGTGTGTGTTGTGTGTTAGTGTGTTCCTGCTGCTGAACTGACATGAGTGGAATGACCAGGATGAAGAGCCGAGCCGAGAAGCAGTGTGTAGTGTAGGAGTGAACAGACCTTGTGCTTTAACTCTGTGCCATTTATAGCCATAGGCCCTTTCTGGTTTATCTCAGTGAAGGTGTGTGTGGTGTGTCTGTGTGTGGTGTGTGTGTGTGTGTGTGTGGTGTTACTGGGAACATGTTGGAGCCTTGTCCCTCCTACCTGATAGAGGAACACACACACACACACACACACACACACAATGCTTTTCAAGGCTCAGTATCTTAATTAGAACTTTATTCAGCATTATAAAGCTACTTAGTGTTTAATAGTCAGAGTTACACATTAAACGTACAGCTAACTGTTGTAAAATATGTTAATGGGGATTTACCAAAGCTAGGTTGCTATGCTAGTCACTTTGTCTTTCACTGCAGAACATCCCTGTCTCTCTCTTTCACACACACACACACACACACACACACACACACACACACACACACACACACACACACACACACACACACACACACACACAAGTGAGAGGTGTGTATAAAGTGACCAGTGCAACAGCCAAACAATCACATTATACTGGATAAGTGAATAATCAGCTTGAGTTAATGACTCAATAAATGAAGTTACAATAGTGTGTGTGTGTGTGTGTGTGTGTGTGTGTGTGTGTGTGTGGTAAGAATTGAAGGCCAGTTCTCAAAAATTTAAGTTAATTCTGTAAAATTGTTCTATTTTTTAAAATTCCTTCACATACAGTATGGCACCTGTAACGTTAGCTAGCAATGCTAGTCATTTTCTCTTAGCCATGAAACGTGAAGAATTGATTTCCTTTTTTTTTAAAGCTGAGGTTAAATCTGACCTCCGTCACCGGAGTATGAAGCTGTAAAATCATTATTACATGTAGATCACGTTTGTAACGGCTGTTTCAGGAGAAGAGTGCGATCATCTCGAGCTGTGATGGTGTTGAAGTGTTCATGATGGCTGTTGGCTGGTAGGAATGTTCCAGAAGATAACATCTGATGGAGATGCAGGAGGAAACCTCGAGCCTGGGGTGGAGGTCATTTGGGCAACGATTAACCTGAAGGAAAGAAAAAAACACATTTATTCTGTTGTTTTTCTGTCAGAGTGATGTGTTGTGTATCGTGATGATGGTGATGAGCTCCCAAAAACGTCACAGATCCACTGACTCGCTTCACCGGATTTCCTTCATTCTCTTTAACTATGTAGTGAAGATCGATAGGAGAACGTTATAAACTGTGCTTTATACTGAAGCAGCAGAGATTGTCTATATGTAGCTAATACGGTTAACTTGTTTCGCTGATATCTTATTCCGACAGAGTGAGACGAAACGTAGACGCGGTGAGACGAAACGTAGACACGGTGAGACGCAGAACGTAACGTAGCTGATTTCACACACGTTTCTGTCTTTGACTAGTCAGCGGTCACAGCGGCGTCAGCCGGACAGACTACGAGTTTTTAGGGTTATTAGAACATGTAGAACATGTAGAACATGTCCAGGTGTTAACGCCTCACTGTGTGGATCTCAGAGCATGACGTCATCACGTCATCAGGCCACACCCACCCCGAGTGCACAGAACTCCTGGACTGCGTGTGGTTGAGGCGGGCAGCGGTCGGGAGGACGGCGCTGACACTCGGGAGGTGTTGCTGCTGTGGAGCTCAGAGATAATCTCTCTACAGTCTGGAATGTTGATGACTCTTTATCTCTCTTTCTGTTCCCTTGTGGCTTTTGTGCACAGACCAGAGAGAGTCGACCTGACACGCCGCTCTAGTTCCTCCAACACTACTCACGTAAACCGCTAGCGTTCTCCACCTGGCCTGACCCGAGTGAGGTGGTCTGGCCCGAGTGAGTTGGTCTGGCCCGAGTGAGTTGGTCTGGCCCGAGTGAGGTGGTCTGACCCGAGTGAGGTGGTCTGGCCCGAGTGAGGTGGTCTGGCCCGAGTGAGGTGGTCTGGCCCGAGTGAGGTGGTCTGATTGAGACCAAGTGACAAAGCGATTAGACTCGCAGCAGGAAGTAAATCAGAGAATAAGTGAGATGTTGAAAAATATCGCAGCACGATAGTTCCGAAGTTCCTCGGAAGCCTGAGCCTGGAATTCTGACCCTTAAGTTAGGTGACACTTTATGTAAAAAAGAAATGTCTGAAATGTGTTTTGTAATTGTCGTCGTTTAACATGTGATCGGTTTGTGGCTGCTATTTAACATAAAGGGGCTTTAAAAATGTGTGTTATATTTCTTATGAATCAAAAAGATTCATTTTATTAGATGATTTTATTGGATAAATCACAACTGCACTAAAACTAAACAGCTTTTATAGGTCAAAGGTTAATAATAATAATAATAATAATAATAATAATAATAATGTTTATAGAATAGAAATGAAAGATGACTAAAATGTTATTGTGTAATCGTTGTTTTTTTTTTGCTTGATTTGATCAAATTTTCAGTACAAAATTTATTTGTAATTTATTTAAATTTATTGGACTCCTGAGTGTCGAACATTAAATAATGAAAAATAAATAAACAAATAAATAAATAAATAAATAAATAAAAGCTTAGCGATTAATTGAACAATGATGTTGCAGCAGTTTCACTTCACTCCTGCCAGACGCTGCTGGTCTGATGCTAAAGCTACGCTTCCTTTAACGCTTAGCTTCATTGATCTTTCTAGCTCTAGCGGAGGAATGAAGTAGCTCTGAAGACCCCACAGTCCAATCTAATCCTTCATGATAGTAAGCGTGATGAACTGGATGAACGGCAGGAGCGAGATGGAGGGTAATTTTAGTGCTTAATCAGGTTGAGTGTGCAGTGAGCGCTTTTCTCACTGAGCTGAGTCAGCGTTTCTCGCTGCAGCATGACGAGCTCGGAGGACGAAAAGCGCTGAGCTGCACGGACGAGACTTCACACTGAGCTGTAGATCATAGTGTGAATCAAAGTGTCTTACTGTGCACTTAGTGTGTTGGGGTGTGTGTGTGTGTGTGTGTTTGGTGGGGTTCAATCACAGACTCTTTAACTGTCAGGAGCAGGGAAACATCAGGTCTTACACACTTAGACTTGGGAGGAAATGCTGTGAAATTTAATGCGTTGAGCACAATGTGAGAATCTAGTTGTAAAGAATAGTTTAACTTTTACTGTTATTGATTTGACTGCATCAGATTTCTGTAATGTGTCAGCCTCAAAGTGTGTGTGTGTGTATACGTATATATATGTGTGTGTCTGTGTGTATACGTATATATGTGTATATATGTGTGTGTGTGTGTGGATATGTGAATATTTGTGTGTGTGTGTGTATATACGTAAGTGTGTATTTTTGTGTGTGTGTGTGTATATGTTTGTGTATATTTGTGTGTGTGTGTGTGTGTATATATACGTATGTGTGTATGTTTGTGTGTGTATGTTTGTGTGTGTGTGTGTGTGTGTGTGTGTGTGTGTGTGTGTTGCAGTAGGAGTAAATTACCCGGATGAAAGTCTTGACACTAATGAAATTGGTGGTGATGGTGTAAAGCTCAAGAGCTCATTAATGATGAACGACGTCTAGAAGATCAGCAGCTGTGTGTCGAGCAAAACGTCCAGCAGACGCAGTGTGTGTGTGTGTGTGTGTGTGTGTGTGTGTGTGTGTGTGTGTGTGTGGGGGGGGTGTCTGTGGGGGGGTGTCCTAATATTAACTGTTTTGTTTTTTTGTGATGATTCTTGTTAACTGCTGAGATTAGAGCGATTGATGGTTCTTAAATTGATCTCTCTCTCTCTCTCTCACTAACTGACTCTCTCTCTCTCTCTCTCTCTCTCTCTCTCTCTCACTAACTGACTCTCTCTCACTCACTCACTCTCTCTCTTCATCATGCTCTTTGTCTTGATCGATTTATCTGTAATAAACGAGTGAAGAGAAACATTACAACCTCAGAACTTCTCATACGAGTGTCAGTCTGTGTATAGACGCGGTGCTGAACAACTAATAATTACTTCCTACTATTTCAAATACGCGTGTCCACCCACCAGTCTCTCTCTCTCTCTCTCTCTCTCTCTCTCTCTCTCTTCACTCTCTCCCTCATGGTTTATTTGTCTTCTTTCTTTCTCTCTCTTTCTCCCTCCATATCTTTCTTCTCTTATTTTTATTTTTCTACTTTGCTTCCTGTTCATTTTTATATAGATTTTATTTTTCTCTCCTCTGTTTTTGCTCCCTCTCTTTATTCCTCTCTTCATTTCTTTCCTCCATCTTTGTCTTTCCACTACTGTTCTCGCTCTTTTCTGACTTGTTCTGTCTCCTCCTTTCCTCATTTTCTTTATCTCCCTTCCCCCGCACTCCCTCATTCCCTCACTTATTGTGTGTGTGTGTGTGTGTGTGTGTGTGTGTGTGTGTGTGTGAGAGAGAGAGTGAGAGCAGTAGGGAGAAACACTGCCTTATAAGGTGCTGTGATAGTGGCCTTGTCCATTTTTACACACACACACACACACACACACATACACACACACACACAGCGTTCCTGCTCTTGCCCTCTTGTCCTCCTCACAGAAAAGCAGCGACTTTTTCTCGCTCTCCTCACACTCCCTCGCTCCCTCGCTCACTTCTTCTAAACAGAAACTAAATGTAATAAAACGTCTCACTCGGACCTCGAGGTTACATAAACTTAAAAACATAAAATTATTATTAAGATTAATTAATTAATATTAAGATCTGATTAATCAGAAACTTTTCAAGTCCACAGTTTCTCCTCCTTTATTTAAAGTGGGTGTGGCTAATTATGGCTTTAGGTCTTTTAGCAGAAACCACATCTGAGCTGATGAGCAAAACTGTTAGCCTAGCATGCTAAAGCTAAAGCGTGCTAAAGCTGCTAACTGTCAGTTTGTTACTGAGAGAACTGACCTAGCAAGAGAGCGCTAACCAGCGAGTGCTAACAGGCTAGTGAAGTAGTCTAGCATATTAACAGCGACACGACATTGACAGCAGCTTCATCTTTAATAAAACCTTTTAGAATTTATTTCTGATTCTAGTTTCATTCGTCTGTGATGAGAAAAAAAGCTTCCTGGGATTTAAAATGTTTATGTTTGTGTTTATCATGTGAAATGTTTTACTTAAGGAAAAAGTAGGAAAGTTTGAGTCTGTTCCAGAAAATCAACTTTCAGCTGTGTGTGTGTGTGTGTGTGTGTGTGTGTGTGTGTGTGTGTGTGTGTGTGTGTGAGGGATGATTATGATGGATGTTTAGCATCAGTGTTAACACCTCTGTCTGAGTGTGGGATGATTTAGCGCATTGTGTAACCGTGTGTGTGTGTGTGTGTGTGTGTGTGTGTGTGTGTGTGTGTTCTGTGAGTGACTCATGCTGTACTCATGCTGTGAAAGTGTGACATTGTTCTCGTTTGTTCATCATCTGTCCCTCAGGAGTGAACTCTTAACTAACCTGCCGTTATTCCTGTGATGTTTCCTTTAATAATAAACTCACATTAATGCGATGATCAAAATGAAGTTTGTGTGTTTTATATATTTACATATTTAGGTTTTGTAAATAAAACAATGTGACCGAGAACCACAATCACATCTCTGAGGATTGATCCTGCATGGAATTATCTGCCATTTTTAACGCTAGCAGTTGATGACGCTAGCTGCTGCTGCTGATGACGCTAGCTGCTGATGATGACACTAACTGATGATGACGCTAACTGATGATGATGACGCTAACTGATGATGATGACACTAACTGATGATGATGACGCTAACTGATGATGATGACGACGCTAGCTGCTGATGACACTAGCTGATGATGATGACACTAGCTGCTGCTGCTGATGACACTAACTGATGATGATGCTAGCTGCTGCTGATGATGACACCAGCTGCTGCTGCTGATGACGCTAGCTGATGATGATGACACCAGCTGCTGCTGCGGATGACACCAGCTGCTGCTGCTGATGATGCTAACTGATGATGATGACGCTAACTGCTGCAGCTGATGACGCTAGCTGCTGCAGCTGATGACGCTAGCTGCTGCAGCTGATGACGCTAGCTGCTGCAGCTGATGACGCTAGCTGCTGCTGCTGATGACGCTAGCTGCTGCTGCTGATGACGCTAGCTGCTGCTGCTAATGATGATGATGATGATGATGATGATGATGATGCTAGCTGATGATGATGAAGCTAGCTGGCATCTCAGTTGCAAGCGTTTATCTGCAGGAAGCCGTGTGATGCTGCAGCTGTGATGCTGTAAAACTGCGTTTTCTGTAATAGAGCTAACGATCCGTCGGGTTCGGGATGTTGCCATGGCAGCAGCCCGGCGATGAAGTGAACGAGTGTCATTGCTCGTTACAGCAAAGGGATTGCTGAGGGATTTTTTTTTTAAACATCGACACTGTGAGCAGTCGGAGATACGAGACACTGAGATCTGACGTTCCGGAATAATCCCAGTATCACCATGTCACCGTCCCACTGATCCCAGTGCAGATTCAGTGCAGCAGTTAGATTGTGGGTATTTGTAAATATTTGGATAAATCAATTATTGCAATATAAAAATATCGTATCATAATCGCTCTCGTCATGAAACCGGCATTTTATTTATTTGTTTGTTTGTTTGTTTGTTTGTTTGTTTGTTTATTTGTGGGGTTAAATCTCAATATTCCTATATTTCAGCTCCAAACTGTCATATTCTTTATTATTATTTATACAATTAAATATTTATCATTATATAAATATCTAATTAATATTAATTATATAATTAATTATATAATTTATATATTTTATCATCCATTTATTATACTATTGATTTAATTAATTATTCCTTTTTGTTTTTGACGGCAAAGTATTGGCACCCTTTAGATGGTCCAGCGATGACAGAGAAGCGTCATATGATGGAAAAAGTTTCGTTCAATTTTATTCCTTCCAGATTGTGAATTTGTCAGAATTTTATTTGGGATTTCTGTTATTTTTGGAGCACCAAAGTTTCCTCTCCACACAAATCGGCGCTCGGCGAATTTTGCAGTTGATGAAGAACAGAAGAGAAAGAAGATTTCTGAGGAAGAGCAGGAGAAACGGTGGAGTTGAGGTTGTATAGCTGTGTGTTGAAGCTCTGGTGCTGCTGGATGGAGATTCTGGGGCTTTAGAGTTGCTCTGTTTCGCTCCAGGTTTCCCCGCTCCCTCCTCCTCCTCCTCCTCCTCCTCCTCCTCCTCCTCTCTGTAATCGTTCCAGCTGCTATTTTTAAGCGTGGAATCTGGTGTAAAGTGTTTGGGTCGAGCCTTTTATAGCTCTGCTGCACTGGTGTCTTTCTGCTCCGTAGCTGAAGCAGCTCCGTGTGAACAGCTGATTTGTTCGGTTCGAGTGGAAGCCGGAGTGGAAATCCGACTCGTCCCTGATTTAATAAAGCTCTTTCTGTCGCCATGTTATCACGTTAACGTTACGCTGATAAAACCTCACATGACTCTCCTGAGACGTCTCTCCACAGACATCTTTAATAAGCGTCTCCTATTAGATCTGTTTCCATCGATCTTCCTTTTCAGTGATCAATTATTTAATAACGGATCAGGGAACGATGCAGCGGCGCTTTAATGCTGTGGTGTGTGTGTGTGTGTGTGTGTGTGTGCACCGAGCTCCGAGCGATCAGCTTGTATCTGAACAGGAGTCGAGTCTCTGATGTTGTGAGGCTTTGTGTGTTAAAAGCTCAAGTTATTGTTAATGTATTTGTAAATGTAAAATGTTTATATCTGCACACAACACACACACACACACACACACCTGCTGTTATATTTATATCAGCCTGATGCTGTGCGTGTGTGTGTGTGTGTGTGTGCGTGCTTGCGAGGGGAGTTGGTTAAATACTTTGAAACACTTATAAGTCTGACTACATGAACCCAGGTCTGTTGTCTGTTGTGGTTTACATACCAGACTAGATCACCATGGAAACGCTTACCAGGGAACACACACACACACACACACACACACACTCTCTTACTGACACACACACCTTCTCACTCTTCAAAACCATCATCCTAATACTGCATGTTTAACATAGTATTTTAGCCATCCGGAAACACACACACACACACACACACTCACACACACACAGGAAATAACACATTCCGCCTGAGACTCCAGAGAGTGTCATGGATTTCTGTGCTTCCATCATTTCCTGTTTCACTGTCTTTTACGAGAATGTGATTTTACACACACACACACACACACACCCACACACACACACAGTTTGTCTTGATCTTTTAATGACAAAGTATTCACCCCCTATTGGTCCAGATACACGTGATGGAGGATAAACACCATCTATTTATTTCTCTTCGTCTCTTTCAGGATGCCATGAACGCCATGGTGTTGGATCTGAACTTTCCTTCCTTACGCAAAAACAAGAACATCGAAACCTTCTTGAACAGATGTGAGTATTAATGTGAGCTATGAATTTGAGAAACACGTGCAGACACACACACACACACACACACACACACACACACACACACACTCTTTACACAGATGTCATTTGTTTTAGTGTTTAATAGTTTTTTCCTGCAGTGAGTTTTCCCTGAATGTTTCTTTCCCTCCGAACTGAAGGAATAAATTGATTGTTTAACTGGTTGTCAGTTCTCTGGTTAAACTGGCTGGGGGACTGAAAACCCCACCACACACAAGACAGGGGACTTGACTCTAAACCCCACCACACACAAGACAGGGGACTTGACTCTAAACCCCACCACACACAAGACAGGGGACTTGACTCTAAACCCCACCACACACAAGACAGGGGACTTGACTCTAAACCCCACCACACACAAGACAGGGGACTTGACTCTAAACCCCACCACACACAAGACAGGGGACTTGACTCTAAACCCCACCACACACAAGACAGGGGACTTGACTCTAAACCCCACCACACACAAGCCAGGGGACTTGACTCTAAACCCCACCACACACAAGCCAGGGGACTTGACTCTAAACCCCACCACACACAAGCCAGGGGATTTGACTCTAAACCCCACCACACACAAGACAGGGGACTTGACTCTAAACCCCACCACACACAAGCCAGGGGACTTGACTCTAAACCCCACCACACACAAGATGGGGGACTTGACTCTAAACCCCACCACACACAAGACTGGGGACTCGACTATAAACCCTACTGTAAGCAGGATGGGGGACTCGACTATAAACCCTACTGTACACAGGGCGGGGGACTCGACTATAAACCCTATTGTACACAGGGCGGGGGACTCGACTATAAACCCTATTGTACACAGGGCGGGGGACTCGACTATAAACCCAACTGTACACAGGACGGGGGACTCGACTATAAACCCAACTGTACACAGGACGGGTGACTCGACTATAAACCCAACTGTACACAGGACGGGGGACTCGACTATAAACCCAACTGTACACAGGACGGGGGACTCGACTATAAACCCAACTGTACACAGGACGGGGGACTCGACTATAAACCCAACTGTACACAGGACGGGGGACTCGACTATAAACCCTACTGTACACATGATGGGGGACTCGACTATAAACCCTACTGTACATAGGATGGAGGACTCGACTATAAACCCTACTGTACACATGACGGGGGACTCGACTATAAACCCAATTGTACACAGGACGGAGGACTCGACTATAAACCCTACTGTACACAGGACGGGGGACTCTACTATAAACCCTACTGTACACAGGACGGGGGACTCGACTATAAACCCTACTGTACACAGGACAGGGGACTCGACTATAAACCCTACTGTACACAGGACAGGGGACTCGACTATAAACCCTACTGTACACAGGACAGGGGACTCGACTATAAACCCTACTGTACACAGGACAGGTGACTCGACTATAAACCATACTGTACACAGGACGGGGGACTCGACTATAAACCCTACTGTACACAGGACAGGGGACTCGACTATAAACCCTACTGGACATTACAGATACAGCGGTGAGGAGAATCACGATCTGTAAATAAGGGAATAATAAACACAAACCTGAACTAAAGCCGCAGAGACGTTCGTGTGTGTCTCGGTTTAATTTAGAGAAAGTCTCCATCGGCCCTGCATCCCACGTTTCCCCGTTGCCATGGCAACTGTAGTGTTATGTAGTGCAGAGAGAGAATGACTCAACACTCTGACAGTAAATCAACCGACTGGGTGTTTGTTTATCAGACCGTTTCTGTACTTCCATGTAAGTGTGGAGGATCTCCATCTCGCATGAGTTCAGTCTGAGACGTTGGACTTACAAATTAATTCATTTTCATTCATTTATTTTCGTTAATTATTCAATTTTAAACCCAGAAATAAATTACCTGCTTGGTTAAATTCACAAGAGCACCGTTGCTAGGCAACTGGGAAGGATGGAAGTTGAAAGACGCCCCGTGACATTTGTTATAACAGAAGTTTGGTTTAGTTAGTGGGCGAGTTAGTGTGTGATGTACGTGTGTGTGATACAGACAGTGACGTAACGCTGAGACCAGGAACAACTGCAGGACAATTAGCATCAGTCACTAACCTGTGTGTCTGTGTGTGTGTGTGTGTGTCGCTATGTGTGCGTCTCTGTGTCTGTGTGTGTGCGTGTGTGTCGCTATGTGTGCGTCTCTGTGTCTGTGTGTGTGCGTGTGCGTCTCTATGTTTGTGTGTGTGCGTCTCTGTGCCTGTGTTTGTGTGTGTCTGTGTGTGTGTTTGTATGTGTCGCTATGTGTGCGTCTCTGTGTCTGTGTGTGTATCTGTGTGTGTGTGTGTGTGTGTCTGTATGTGTCACTATGTGTGCGTCTCTGTGTCTGTGTGTGTGTGTGTGTGTGTGTGTCTGTATGTGTCGCTATGTGTGCGTCTCTGTGTCTGTGTGTGTATCTGTGTGTGTGTCTGTATGTGCGCTCGTGTCTGTGTTTGTGTGTGCGTCTCTGTGTCTGTGTTTGTGTGTGTCTGTGTGTGTGTCTGTATGTGCGCTTGTGTTTGTGTGTGTGTGTGTTTGCGCTTGTGTCTGTGTTTGTGTGTGTCTGTGTGTGTCACTGTGCGTGCGTGTGTGTGTGTGTGTGTATGCACGTGTGTCTGTGTGCGCGCGTGTCTGTGTGTGTGTCTGTGTATGCACGTGTGTCTGTGTTTGTGTGTGTCACTGTGTGTGTGTGTGTGTGTATGCATGTGTGTGTGTGCGCATGTGTGTGTGTCTGTGTGTGCGTGTGTGTCTGTGTGTGCGCGTGTGTGCCTATGTCGTGTGTGTGCGCGTGTGTGTGTGCGCGCGTGCGTGTGTGTGTGCGCGCGCGTGTGTGTGTGTGTGTGCGCGTGCGCGTGTGTGTGTGTCCG
>NC_062521.1:686961-704461 GCF_022655615.1 Tachysurus fulvidraco
AACTGACGCTCGAGAAAGACTTCATCAGCCTGCAGGCGGCACTCGACACCGAGAAGAGAGAACACACACAGCGCTCCGAGATCATCTCTGACCTGCAGGGTGAGTGTGTGTGTGTGTGTGTGTGTGTGTGTCTGCGAGTGTGTGTCTGTCTGAGTGTATGTGTGTGTGTGTGTGAGAGTGTGTGTGTGTGAGAGTGTGTGTCCGTGAGAGTGTGTCTGTGTGTGTGTATGTGAGTGTGTGTCTGCGAGTGTGTGTCTGTCTGAGTGTGTGTGTGGGTGTGTGGGTGAGTGTAAATAATTTAAATAGACATAGTGTTGAAATTTAAAATCTAATAAATACATTTAATGTTGAAGTTTTTAAATTAAAATGTAAATACTTTAAATAAACACTGAACAAAAGCGCCCCCTGGTGTTTGTTGTTGTGTGCAGCTCGTCTCTCAGGTCTGGAGGACGAGGTGAAGCAGCTGAGGCAGGCTCTGTCTAAAGCTGAGTGTGAGAAGAGAGAGCTGCAGGAGAAACTCACTGATTTGGAGAAGGTAACACACACACACACACACACACACACACAGAAAGCTCTTCCTCTCTCTTCTCTCTGCATTATACCTGATTCTAGTCCTTAAGTCCCTCCCTCTTGTTCCTGTGTGTCCAATAGGAGAAGAGCAATAAGGAGATTGATATGACGTACAAGCTGAAGGTCCTGCAGCAGAGTCTGGAGCAGGAGGAGGTGGCGCACAAAACCACAAAGACCCGACTGGCAGACAAGAACAAGATCAGCGAGTCCATCGAGGGAGCCAAGTCCGAGGCAGTGAAGGGTACGAGTCGTTCAATTACTAAAGGCACTGCGGTGTATGAGGTGTGGAGGTGTGGGTTCACTTACTCGAGAACTAGTGTGGAGTTGCAAATCCTTTGTGTGTGTGTGTGTGTGTGTGTGTGTGTGTGTATGTAGATCTGGAGCAGAAGTTGCAGGCCGAGCGTTCCTCTAAGCAGCAGGTGGAGAACCGGCTGCTGGAGCTGGAGAAATACAACTCCATGTTGGACTGCGATTACAAACAGGCGCTGCACAAACTCGATGAGCTGCGCAGGCACAAGGACCAACTCACCGAGGAGGTGTGTCCCCGTGTGTGTGTGTGTCCCCGTTTGTGTGTGTGTCCCCGTGTGTGTCTGTGTCCCCGTGTGTGTCTGTGTCCCCGTGTGTGTCTGTGTCCCCGTGTGTGTCTGTGTCCCCGTGTGTGTCTGTGTCCCCGTGTGTGTCTGTGTCCCCGTATGTGTCTGTGTCCCCGTATGTGTCTGTGTCCCCGTATGTGTCTGTGTCCCCGTGTGTGTGTGTCCCCGTGTGTGTGTGTCCCCGTGTGTGTGTGTCCCCGTGTGTGTGTGTCCCCGTGTGTGTGTGTCCCCGTGTGTGTGTGTCCCCGTGTGTGTGTTCCTCAGCCAATCATGTTGTGATATGGGCTTATCAAAGACTTTTTTGTGCACTAGATGAAGAACCTGTCACTAAAGATCGAGCAGGAGATCCAGAAGCGCACTCTGACCCAGAACGATCTGAAGGTACAGAACCAGCAGCTCAGCACCCTGAAGACATCAGAGAAGCAGCTCAAACAGGAGATAAATCACCTCCTGGATATCAAGCACAGCCTGGAGAAGCAGATCATGGAGCTTCGCAAGTACAGCATCTTACAAAGCACCACACTCTCTAACTGTAGCTAAAAGAGCCGGATTATATTAAGTGTGTGTGTGTGTGTGTGTGTGTGTGTTTCAGAGAGCGTCAGGATTCAGATGGACAGATGAAGGAGCTTCAGGATCAGCTGGAGGCAGAACAGTATTTCTCAGTAAGACTATTAGCTTTACAAACATTCTCCATTTCCCACTTTCCTTATTTGATGACACAGAAATGGAAACTGGCAGAATGTTTGTTGAGTATGGAAAGCCATTGGGGTAAAAACTAAACAGTAATGTAAAGAAAGAAAGTGGGAAACATATGGGGTGTAGTGTAGAGGTCTTCAGGGGTCCACTTAGATCCGACCCGAGACCCGAGCGGGTTCGGGTCGAAAAGTTTCACGTGTGCCTCGGACACGGGTCGGGTATAATAATAGCGGCATCGGGTCTCGGGTAATTTCATTTCCGTTAAAACCGACCTGTCAATCAATTTTGAATCCACTCTGTAGCCGTTACTTTAGTGTAGAGTTACGCAACATTCGGGTCCAGTCGAGTAGGATCTAAGTTTTTCTGGTCTGTCTCGGGTCGGGTCTTAAAAAAAATAAAAATTATGCACGTCGGGTTCGGGTATAAAGTGATTCGGGTCACTTCGGGTCGAGTACATTTCTTTAGACCCAAGAAGACCTCTAGTGTAGTGTAGAGAACAGGAAACCATGCCCAAATAAGGAAGTGTGTGTCAGATGGGATGTAGAGAACATTGTACTGAAGGTCAGAGTACAGAAAACTGACTACGTAAGGAATGTGGGAAACAACAAGGGTCAGTTAAAGTATGGAACAACAGATAACATGGAAATGGCATGGTGATTATCTTTGTGTGTGTGTGTGTGTGTGTGTGTGTGTGTGTGTGTGTGTGTGTAGACTCTGTACAAGACTCAGGTGCGGGAGTTAAAGGAGGAGTGTGAGGAGAGGAATAAGCTTTATAAAGACATGCAGCAGAATTTGCAGGAGCTTCAGGAGGAGAGGTGAGCACTGTGTGTGTGTGTGTGTGTGTGTGTGTGTGTGTGTGTGTTTTCATGATTTGGAGATGAAGAAGCTCATGAAAAAGATGTTAACTGCATTGTGTGTGTGTATCAGGGATTCTCTGGCTGCTC
This sequence comes from Tachysurus fulvidraco, assembly GCF_022655615.1. Taxonomy (NCBI): domain Eukaryota; kingdom Metazoa; phylum Chordata; class Actinopteri; order Siluriformes; family Bagridae; genus Tachysurus; species Tachysurus fulvidraco. The sequence continues at coordinate 689,765 of NC_062521.1, forward strand.
AGCTGGAGATCACCCTGACGAAGGCCGACTCGGAGCAGCTGGCTCGGTCCATCGCTGAGGAGCAGTATTCTGATCTGGAGAAGGAGAAGATCATGAAGGAGCTAGAGATTAAGGAGATGATGGCCAGACACAGACAGGAACTCTCTGAGAAGGACACCACCATCAGCTCGGTCAGTCTGCCTGGGGATCAGGAGAGTGGGAAAGTGTCGAAGCACAGGGTTTAGAGAACAGAACCAAATAAGGAGAGAGGGTAATGAAAAGATATAGTGGACAGCCATAGGGGTCAAAGAACAGGAAACTGCCACCAAATGTTGAGCTTCTCTTATGTAAGATTTCAGACAATTTGATCACATGGTCTTACACTAACACTAAAATCCTACCGTGTGTTTAGTTGGAGGAAGCTAACCGCATGCTAACGAGTGACGTAGCAAACCTGGCTAACGAGAAAGAAGAGCTGAACAACAAGCTGAAGGAAGCCATGGATGGTGAGAGTTTGGGATTTCTCACAAGTTGTTTTTATTTTAAGAGTTGGATGAAAGTTTTCTCAGAATGTTTCCGTGTCGGTTTTTCAGATCGGCAGAAGCGGAATGCCGAAGATCAGTTGATCACGCTGATGAAGCTCGCTTATGAGAAGCAGCTCCAGTCAGAAAGGACACTCAAGACGCAGGTAAAGTACGGCAAGCGCCCAGGGACACAGCAAATGCATCAGAATGCTAATCGTTTATACACACAAGTAAAATGTATATGGTTATTTAGCTAACCGATGCTTGGCCTGCAGAAATGACTAGTATTGCACTAGTGTAGCTAACTAGTTACTAGATAGCTAACAAGGTGAATAGCCTTAAGTTACATACACAGTATATTACACATTTCTGTCCTTGGATCAAAACACTAGCTTATTTTTAAAGGCCTATTTATCTAACTAGCCACAGATGGCTAGTTACCTCCAAACCATGGTAACTGTAACCATAGTGACAAGTTGCTTAAGCAGTATACTTGTGTGTGTGTGTGTGTGTGTGTGTGTGATTAAATCAGGCTGTCAACAAGCTGGCTGAAATCATGAACAGGAAAGAAGTGCGTGGCAATGGAAGTCGCCGCGGAAACGACACGGACGTGAAGAGGAAGGAGAAAGAGAACAGGAAATTGCAGCTAGAGCTACGTTCTGAACGGGAGAAACTCAACAGCTCCATCATCAAATATCAACGAGAAATCAATGAAATGCAGGCGGTATGGCTACACCGTCATGCTAACGGTTACCGCGATGCTAGTACAGGCTCATGCTCATGCAGCAGTGCTAGTTCTGTTACCAACCTGCTTACACTAGCTATAAATATTTGCTAATATAGCCTCATGCTAACACTACAGGTATCTCACTCAATATCTCAACTGTAGCCCTAATGCTAATACAGTATGGCTAAAATGATGCTAAAGACAACCTTAACTAGCTATGACATTTAAAGGTGGGGTCTCCAGTGTTTGAAAGCCAATGTTGACATTTGAAATCATCAAAATAAAAACGCCCCTAACCCAAATGAGCGTTTAGCTCAGGAGTTATTGACTCGGGAAACTCCAACCTGTGAATATGTGGCCGACTTCCTGCTCCTTCAGTTCTCTCCAGCGCTGGAAAGCTGATCCTATATTAACACGTCCTACTTCTTGTCCTTATCGTAAGTCTTTCTTCTCTTTCTTTCTTTGTTTTTATCCTCCATGTCGATGTTAAAACCGCTTTCTGCTAACATCACACACGCGCACTGAACACTCTCTCCGCCCATATTGACAAGCCCCGCCCCTTTCTGATCATTGGCTACACGTTTGTTTTGATTTTTGTTTTGTTTGGCGGCTTGACTCAGTTTTCTGAAGCGTTTCTCAAACGACGGAGACCGCACCTTTAATCATAATCCTTTCAGGTTATTTTTTAACCAACAGCTTAAAAGATGCCTTCAGACAATATATATTTTTTTTTATTTAGCAACGGTAACAAGATAATGTCAGCGTCGTCCGTCCGTTAATTTTTTCCTTTTTCCTCGCAGCAACTAGCAGAAGAGTCGGTGATGCGTGTGGAGCTGCAGATGGCTCTGGACAGTAAAGACAGCGATATCGAGCAGCTCCGAAGCCTCCTCAATTCCATCAACGTTCACTCGCTCGAGTCGGCCAGCATGAGCAGCGGCCCGGAGTTCGACACGGACGAATCGCTGCCAGGTTTCACTTCCTGTGTTTTTATTTCTATTTTTATCCCTTAGATTTAGGGTTGAGGTGTTGATATATTTCTATAACTCACCCTTTAGCTTATTTAGTAACATAATAAAGTGCTAAATTATAAATACTCTGCTATTCATCACACAACAGTACATCATAGTGTTGAGCAAAACAAATGCTATTACTATTAAATAATGGATCTGCTGAACAAATATAAATCATCATCATAGTATTAACACTGAAGGGTTTTTATAATGATTATATATTTACATTATAAATACCGCACATAGTGCACATGATGCGGCCATAACTGTATGAATGCTATTAACAGATTATTAACACTAATACAGTTAAAGGTGCGGTCTCCGATTTTTGAAAGCCAATGTTGACATATAAAATCACCAAAACAAACACACCCCTAACCCAAACGGGTCCCACCCCTGTATCGATAGCTCCGCCCACACATACATACGTAACCCAGGCGACTAACAGAAAGAAACGTGTCTTTATCATAGCTGAAGGGAAGAACAATACGATTGTAGATAAACAAACAAGCAAAAATGCCACACAAGCATAATGATGTAAAGGACAAAGGCATATATTAGTTCTGTGTAACAAAGCAAAACCAACGTTACTCACCTATCGAGAAGGAAAAAAGCGCCTCGGCGTCTTAAGTAAAGTCGGCCACATATTCACAGGTCGGAGTTTCCCGAGTCGATAACTCCTGAGCTAAACGCTGTTACTACACAAAACGCGGTTGTAGCTGCCTCTCTACATTACTACGATAGAAAAGAGGTGTTATTTGTGTAGTAACAGCGTTTAGCTCAGGAGTTATTGACTCGGGAAACTCCAACCTGTGAATATGTGGCCGACTTCCTGCTCCTTCAGTTCTCTCCAGCGCTGGAAAGCTGATCCTATATTAACACGTCCTACTTCTTGTCCTTATCGTAAGTCTTTCTTCTCTTTCTTTCTTTGTTTTTATCCTCCATGTCGATGTTAAAACCGCTTTCTGCTAACGTCACACACGCGCACTGAACACTCTCTCCGCCCATATCGACAAGCCCCGCCCCTTTCTGCTCATTGGCTTGTTTTTTGTTTATTATTCGGCCCGACTCAGTTTTCTGAGGCGTTTCTCAGAAATCGGAGACTGCACCTTTAAGTATAAGTATAAATAAGTATAAATACTCTATTTATTGTACATCTAAGGTTTAAAAGCCATTCTTTAGTAACAGTATGAACACTAATACAGTTAAGTATAAAGACTTTATTGTGCAGGAGCACTGAACGTTACTGAAGTGTGTGTGAGTGTGTGACGGTGCTGCAGTTTGTTCTGAACTCTGTAGCACATCCAGTCTTTAGCATTAATAGTCCAGTATAGACGGCTGTTGATGTGACGTCCGTGTGTTTGTCTGCATGTGCACAGAGACCAGGTTAGAGGGCTGGCTGTCTCTCCCTGTGAGGAACAACACCAAGCGCTTCGGCTGGGAGAGAAAAGTGAGTCTCCTCACAGTCACACACTTCTGTTCTGTACAAAAACCTGTTGGGATCGAAGCAGACGGCGTTGTGTTTGTGTCTGCGTGCAGTATGTGGTGGTGAGCAGCAAGAAGATCCTTTTCTACAACAGCGAGCAGGATAAAGAGCTCTCGAACCCCTACATGGTGCTGGATATAGAGTGAGTGTTGTGTCTGTTACGCCACGTCACACGGCAGGGCTGGATACACTGTGGCACCATGTAGACACCAGGCGCGCACACACAGGCACACAACACACACACACATGCACAACATACACACAACACACACACACCTGCACACAACATGCACGCACACGCACAACATACACACACATGCACAACATACACACAACACACACACGGGCACACAACACACACACACACGCACACATATCGTACTGCTGTAGCTCATTTGAGTCTTTAGTAGTAAATGAAAAGTCTTCTGAACAATAAACCAGAGTTTTTTTCTCGTGTGTGTGTCTGTGTGTGTGTGTGTGTGTGTCTGTGTGTGTGTGTGCTCACACTCTTCTTTATCTCTCTTTCTTAAGTAAACTCTTCCACGTACGTTCAGTCACACAGACGGATGTGTACCGCGCAGACGCTAAAGAAATTCCTCGAATATTTCAGGTATAGCAGCAAACGTCCTGATAAAAGAGCTGAGAGCTGATTAACGTTCTGACTTTAACTTTGTTACAGAGAAATATTACAGAACAAACTGAGTTCAGTACAGTTTCTGTGTAGAACTGTCAGGGGTGAAGCTCATCTTTCTTTCTCTCTCTCTCTCTTTTTCCCTCTCTCTCCCTCTCTCTCCCTCTCTCCCCCCCCCCTCTCTCTCTCTCTGCAGATCCTGTACGCTAACGAGGGTGAGAGTAAGAAAGAGCAGGAAGTGGAGCCGCTGCCCATCGGAGAGAAATCCAGCTACATCTGCCACAAAGGACACGAGTTCATCCCGACGCTCTACCACTTCCCCACTAACTGCGAGGCCTGCACCAAACCGCTGTGGAACATGTTCAAGCCGCCTCCTGCCCTCGAGTGCCGCCGCTGCCACATCAAGTGCCACAAGGACCACATGGATAAGAAAGAGGAGGTGATCGCTCCATGTAAAGGTGGGAACCGTGTCTTATAGCCAACGCTGTGCTTTACAAACACGATCGAGCGGCTGGAACCGTTTCAACATTTTTGTGGGTTTGTTCTGTCCAGTGAACTATGACGTGTCCACGGCGAAGAACCTGCTGTTGCTGGCGTCGTCTCAGGAGGAGCAGCAGAAGTGGGTCAGCAGGCTGGTTAAGAAGATCCCTAAAAAGCCTCCGGGCCCCGAGTGTAGCCACCGCTCGTCCCCTCGCATCCCTGTTAAAGTCCAGGCCAGCCAGTCGATGAGAAGAACCAGCCGCCAGCTACAGGCCGGAAAAACCAGGTGAGCAAACGCACGCCGTCATGTGTAGCGTTTCCCATGACCTCAGTTCAGTGGTGTAAAGATCACACACCCTCTCGGGATCCTCCAGACACGAGTCCTAATTAACTTTTAATCCACGTATGACATGAGAAGTGACGCTTTTCTTTACAGATTTGTGGAACCTAATGCTCATGAAGTGACGCTAACCGACGCCATCTAGTGTTCATTAGTATTAAATTAATACAGTGATTATTTACCGAATGAATAATGTTGTTTTTTTTTAATGTGGAACTGGTCACGTAGTGCAACTCTGTATGACACACACAGGACTGTGAAAAACCGTGCGGAGCCCACAGCACCCCCTTCAGGCATGGAGAAATTCATCAAGCACAAGGGTCATGAGTTTTTGCCCATTTTCTTCCACTTCCCCACCACGTGTGAAGCCTGTGCTAAGCCTCTGTGGAACATGATCAAGCCTCCGCTGGCGCTGGAGTGCAAACACTGCCAGATCCGGTGCCACAAAGACCATGTTGACAAGAAGGAGGAGGTTCTCACGCCGTGTAACCCCGCCAGATTCAGCCCCCAGTTCGCCAGCGGGTGAAAACTAGCCGGGGCGCGGGCGGCTCTGTATAGCGGGCGCTAGCAGTCAGAAATGAACTGGAGCTTAAAGACTCACTGCCATTTAAAAAAGATCTATTCATTAGGCTCCAGTTCATTTACCTGCAACAGCTTCTTAATGAAGTGGTCGAGATCCACGGCATTAACCTCTTAACACTAACAAACCTTCCTGTTCGATCCAGCGTCCTTCCTGACGCCGACACGCCTGGGGCTAAAGCGGAGCTGCTGCTGTAGCTGGAACCTTGTTTGAAGGCTGTGACGTTTAAATCTTAATCAATACGACTCCTAATGAAGTCCGATCGTTCGACCGATTCCGACGATCCGTACAGCCTTCAAACGACGTCGATTTAGCGATTAGACTCTTAGCGTTGCCGGGTTTAGCGATTTAGCTGCAGATTTGAAAACTCCTCAGCATGTTAGTGTCTACATTCAGATAGTAACTGTGGAAGATGTTCACTCTGTGCACTCTATAATGTCCTTGGAGATGGTTTATTCCCATGAAATCCCTCTGAACGCTGAACACTCTCCTCTCTCTAAGGGTTCAGGTCAGGACTGGTGTTCCCCAGGTTACCAAGGAGATTATAATGATCTAGATTATTATGGGAAGCGTCAGAGATTCTAAAGGGGGTTTGTTTACTGAAGGGTTTTCCTTTATTTCAGGAGACCAAGTCTGTAAATGTGTGGTTTAGTATTACACGGGGGCAGGAGGGCATCTAGCGACGTCTCAGAAGCCCTTGGCCTGAACCATTGGAGATCCTGGAGGGGAGTGAATCTCTCTCTCTCTCTCTCTCTCTCTCTCTCTCTCTCTCTCTCTCTCTCTCTCTCTCTCTCTCTCTTTGGGCCGAAGCTCAGCGCTCTTCCTCCATTTCAGGTTTCTTGATGTGGGTGTTGAGGACTGGCTTTGGGCTGTGGATGAGGTCCCTGATGATGATGATGATGATGATGAGAATGAATTTGAGGTGTAAAGGTGCTTACAGGGTGGAGTCGTGGTAACTTCTGAGTGTTCTGATGATTGCGAGTGTGGGTTTGAAGTGTGGCTGAAGGAGACGGAGGACAACGTCCGTCCCAAACATCCTCTCTTTCGCTTCCGCTTTAAATCGGACGAGACTCTCTCAGGGTTTCGAACGAAAGAGAGAATGTTTACAGTCAGGTGTTTGTGCTTGTCTTTCTCTCTGTTTCTGCTGTTGACCTTTGACCTTCAAACTTTTTCCACCTCAGCCCAACCAGGTCAGGATCTCCACCCAGAAGAAGACAGGACTCCAAGAGCCGTCTGATCAAATGACTCACTTCACTCCATTTTACTTGAACTTTTGTTTTTTTTTTTGCTTCTTCTTCTTTTTTTTATTTATCAGATCACGACCCCGTGTTTACGGCCGAATAACGTTAACTGTATTGTTAAAAAAAAAAATATTGTACTGAAGCAGCATCATGATTCATTTTAGTCGTTCTGTGATGTCATGCAATAAAAGTGTGTGAAACGGAGTGTTGTACGTTTGCGTGACGTGTGGTGGTGTGGTGGTGTGGTGTGGTGATGTGTCGTCTGTAGGCATGTGCCGGTATTTAACTTGTACTGCTGTTTGTCCAAATTGTTTAATGCTAAATTATTTCTGTCTCTTGTTTGCTACGAGAGAATCTTTCATCACTTCTCTACATTTTGTTTAGTGTGACATTTTAAAATTTAGCGAAAATACGAACGCGGCAGTTTAACGGCGTATCTACGGTCTCGTTTTCTGTTACCATGCTAGGCTAACGTTATTTAGCAAGCCGTGAACATTCCTGACTAGCTTGATGTTTACCCACTGAATATTTTCTGTATTTCTTACACTCATGTCTAGTTTTTGTGCTCAGTGTTTACATTGGGGAGTAGATCCTGGCCTTGTGTGGTGTCCTCAGTGTTTACATTGGGGAGTAGATCCTGGCCTTGTGTGGTGCGCTCAGGATCACATGCTAATTTGCTGCCTTTTTGTAGCGAGCAGTTTTAGATCAACTCCATCACAGCTTCCTTAGAGTTCCAGTTTTACCTGTTAGCTTGTTTTCCTAGCCACACTGTCACAAACAGACTATAGCCAACAGAAGGAGTGGCTAAAAGAAGCCATTTGGGCTAATGGATGAGGTCATGGGTTCGAACCCCAGGTCCACCAAGCTGCCACTGCTGGGCCCCTGAGCAAGGCCCTTAACCCTCAGTTGCTCAGTTGTAAGCCACTCTGGATAAGTGTGTCTGTTAAATGCTGTAAATGTAAATGTCACGCGATGAGGTCACATGATGAGGTCACGCGATGAGGTCACTTTTGCCTCGTTACTCTCCAGATTGTTGAACGTGGTTCTTGTTGTTATCGGCACATGCCTGAGTGTGTATTTGTGGATATTATGGGATAAGATTCTGATGCGGTGAGACTAACTCTCTCTCTCTCTCTCTCTCTCTCTCTCTCTCTTTCTCTGTCTTTCTTTCCTCCCCTTCCTCCCTGTAGCTAACCTCACTTTGGGAATGTGGTGTAACTTCGTGCTGAGGTCGGGCTCTCCTGCTTTCACACCAAGAACTTAACGTTTTTTTATAAAGTCTTTCATCGATTCCCATCTAGCGAGAAAACGTTACGTTAGCGGTCTTGAGCGTCGCCGTGTAGCGACGTCTCCTCTGAGGTTCTCCAGGACCTTAAACAGTACAAATCCACCGAGAAACGTGAGAAGACGAGTCTCTCCAAAGCTTGGATCTTCACCTTCAGCACAAGAACTTGTTTCTTCCCCGAACCAGAATGCTAAGCACTCAGATGGACTGATGCACCAAAGGAGAAACACTACAAGACTGTGGGGGACTGTGTGAGGGGGGAAAAGGGGTCTGTTGGGGGTCGTGGAGACGGGCGTGTGCCGAGATTACATCATGATAATGGTCCAAAGTTGTTTTTTTTCTCACACTTTTACCACATCATCACAACACAGCAGAGAAGGAACCGTAATCTGGTAGATTTTTAATATTTCATTTATTTTATAAATCTGGTTTTTGAAGGTTACTCGTCTTGAAAAGGAACCTTAACAACAGGCCTGAAGATATCTACACTCTTAAGATACATAAGCCCTTTATGGGTTCTTTAGTGTTCTGCCTCACATGTGGCTTCGAGTCAGCTTTTTCACAAGGGTGCTTTAATTACGGAAAAAATGACGATCTTTTGTAAGTACTTGTCTACTGGGGCAGAATTTTGACTGATCAGATATAAAACTTTTAAAGGGTTCTTTGTTTTTCTCTCTGAGAAAATACTTTAAATGTTAGATTGGGAGGATTCCAACAAGATTCCTTTATTACAGAAAATTAGGCCCTTTAGGAGACCATCTCATGGGGCAACGTTGACATCCACTCAGCTCTACTTTTACAAACCTTAGGTTCCTCGGTTGTTCCTCCAGGAGAACTGCGATTCCCCAGTCAGAAGTGGCTTCAAGTAGGACGCTCATTGAGCTATGAAGCTTTAATTATGGGCAGTAAAGTGCTTTAGGGGATTTTCAGAGGTCACCATCTCCCAGGGAAAGATTTTACCAGATTAGGAACCCTGACTTCCACGTTTAGCTTGAACATGCAGAGCCCTTAAGAGCTTTAAGTTTGTTGTTTCCTTCCCTCTAGTTCCATCAGCTTTCCTGAACGTGAATCCGGTAGGTCCTGAATTGGGATCGACTGCATGAGAAAGACGCCTGCATGCTGCTCTCACATCGTGTGCTGACAAATTCTCTGAACAGAAAGTTGAAGTGTCTGAGATAGCAGAACCGATCGATATCATGATGTATCGGACCACCTGCCTGATTTCGGCCGTCGTGTAACAAAAAAAAAACACATTTATACTAAACTCTGTTGATGAGTTTCACATCGGACTCCACGATACACCAGGACAGGTCCACATGCTGCGCTTCAGGATCACCGTAATGTCCTCCAGGACTCGGGCATTTTGGTACTTTAACACTACATTATCGTATAGAGAAACACACACACACACACAGTTCTGTATGTAAAAGGCACATCCCGTTAATGCTAACAGAACAGTGTGCATTTCACCAGACCATGCCTTACAGAGTAAAGCCACTCAGACAGAAGGTTAAGTACCTCAACCTGTTCTCAGGGTGGAAGGTTAAGGTTAAGTCTCTTAAGCTCCGCCCCCTGTCCGTTACTGCCATTGTCTGATTTAACGGATCGAGTACTTTTCTCCGGCCTGAGAAGAGGTTTGGGTGAATAAAACTCCCACGTGCACTTAACACGCTCCCCTTGAACGTGAAGCGGAGACGGTCGACAGTTTTTGCGTGACGAAGGAATACGAAGTACTCTTTATTTTTACCCTGGGAGTAAAACTATTTTTATTCAGAAAGCTTACTTTATTTGGGATTAGATTTAAACCCGAAATTTCGTACCAGATCTAAAATATGTGGCACATCCACATCTCTTCACCTCCCACTGACCTGTGGTTTGAAGTGATGCGATTATTTTTCTATAGAGTTCAACTGTGTGCGTGCATGTGTGTGTGCGCGCGCGCACGCGTGTGTGTGTGTGCGTGTGTGGATGTGGTCTTACTCCTACTGTACTTTTTACAGAGCTCCTCATGGTAAGGCACCGTTATCTAAACACCTCCACAACCTGTGGGTCATGCCGTTATAGAGTCACGTGCGTTATTTATAAGCGGCCTGAGCACTTTTTTCACGTCGAAGCTCCACCTCCAGTTCTGCATGTTTTATAAACGCTGTATGTAACCTCTGTGGTTTGAAGTCCCTGTATAACATTTGCTTATTTTTTTAAACAATAAAGTAATCTATATAGCTGTGAATGTAGTTATGAAAGTAAAGTTTTAATATTAAAGAAGTCGTTTGTGTGAATTATTTCTCCCAATCTGTTGTTCGTTCGACTGACGGCACGTCCTGAGCGGTGGGAGACGTCCTGAGCGGTGGGAGACGTCCTGAGCGGTGGGAGACGTTCTGTTCTTTACAGCAGCAGGTTACGTGTTCATTTGTTGAAGAATGACTTTTGTCACATTTGAGCTTGTGAGCGAAGGATGACGTCTTCATCGTCGCTGTGCCTATCTCAGGCGTCATCGGGCATCGAGGCAGGATACACCCTGGACGGAGTGCCAACCCATCACACACACACACTCTCATTCACTCACACACACACACACACACACTACGGACAATTTTCCAGAGATGCCAATCAACCTACCATGCATGTCTTTAGACCGGGGGAGGAAACCGGAGTACCCGGAGGAAACCCCCGAGGCACGGGGAGAACATGCAAACTCCACACACACAATGTGGAGGCGGGAATCGAACCCCCAACCCTGGAGGTGTGAGGCGAACGTGCTAACCACTAAAGCGCTTAATATTGAAATGTTTTTGTTTTTGTTTTTAATTTTTCTGAATCTTCTGAACACTTTGACTTAAAGAGAATTCGAGGCCGATGAGAGACCGACTCTTTAATGAGAGGTTAGAGTCAGGGACATGGTGTAGAATTGTTTTTATATTTAAAATTAATTCATTGTTGTTAATATTAATGACTAATTAATGATATTTTTTACCATTTACTGCTGCAGTTAATATAAAGACACGTTATAAAGCAAGTCAGAGCCCAGATCTGGACTGAGATTATCACACACTCAGACTCACGCTGCTTACCTGGTGATCTACTGGAGCTGACAGGTGACCTGACTGACTTCACCTACACCTTCCTTATAAAGAACTCATTGTTCTCGCTCGTCTGAACTGGGACTTAAACCTTGCAGACTTAGATACAGACTTAACCCCCTAACACGCCTGTACACACACATATAGGTGTCATCAGTTGAGGTATAAAGTGACTCATGTGGCTCAGTGGGTTAAGTGTGTGTGTGTGTGTACATCACTGAGTAGATCAGGGTTCGAGTCCCAGCTCAGGTGAGATAGGAGTTTTTATTGTTGTGTGTGTTTACAAGTCAGGCATCTCTGTGCAGGTGAAGTATAAACTCCACTGAAACAGAGCAGTTACTCGTCAGCTCCGATGGCTCAGTGGAATAAAGGACCGCTACCAGTCTATGATGATTCTCGGTTCGAGTCCTCCTCTGGGCAGTAGGGGTTGGGCCTCAGGTGGGGACCTTAATCCGGGAAAGAGAAGAAAGAGAGAGAAAGTCCGGTAGTTCCCACCTGGGGCTCTGAGAGAGGTGAAAACAGGGGTTATGCTGCTCAGGACCATGGGGCACTTATAATTTTTAATCTGCATATTGCATATATATACACACACACACTACATATTGCATATACATACACACACACACTACATATTGCATATATATACACACACACACTACATATTGCATATACACACACACACACACTACATATTGCATATACACACACACACACACACACACTACATATTGCATATACACACACACACACACTACATATTGCATATATATATATATATATGTACACACACACACACACACTACATATTGCATATATATACACACACACTACATATTGCATATATACACACACACACTACATATTGCATATATATACACACTACATATTGCATATATATACACACACACACACTACATATTGCATATATACACACACACACACACACACTACATATTGCATATATATACACACACACACACTACATATTGCATATATATACACACACACACACTACATATTGCATATATATACACACACACACACACTACATATTGCATATATATATACACACACACACACACACTACATATTGCATATATATACACACACTACATATTGCATATATATACACACACACACACACTACATATTGCATATATATATACACACACACACTACATATTGCATATATATATATATACACACACACCCCATCTATATACATACATACACATACACACAATACATATTGCATATACACACACACACCCCCATTTATATATACACACACACACACACCCCATTTATATACACACACACACACACCCAACTATATATATATATATATATATATATATATATATATATATATACATACACATACACACAATACATATTGCATATACACACACACACCCCCATTTATATATACACACACACACACACCCCATTTATATACACACCCCATCTATATACACATATATACACACACACAATACATATTGCATATGTATATTGCACAGACACACCCCATCTATATACACATATTCACATACACACACACACCCAACCATCTATCTATACATACATACATACATACATACACACACACACACACACTACTGTTTTCTTACACTGCCACATTTTATTACACTTCCTTGCTGTACTCTACTTTAATTACATTAAAATAGAATTTTATGACATAAAAGGTCAAGGTCTCATCCCATAACCCCCTCACTATAACCCCCTGGTTTTCAGACCCCTCTGTAAAGAGACTTGAACCTGGTCTTTCCCACATCAACACTTTCCCACTTGACACACACCCCACTGAGCTATCAGACAGACAGACACCAGTCTATTTTGGGGGGTTTTATCTTTAGTGATGATGTGATTGTTTACATCGGTCAGGTTTGACAGACAGCCTTCAACAGAGCGACTCACATTTATCTCACAGCTGAGGGTTAAGAGCCTTGCTCAAGGGCCCGGGAGTATTGGACCTTACACCTTACAGATTACATCATCTGCCACTCCACATCATAACAACCCCCCCCCCCCAAAAAAAAACAACAACACACACACACACAATGACAGTGTTGAGTAAAATTAGTATCATTTTTATTGCCTTTCCTAACAGAAAATAAAGTTGACCAATTTGCAGCCATCAAATTCACCACATTCACTCCCGAGAAAACCTGCAGGTGTACACACACACACACACACACTGCAGTTCTCATTGTTTAGAAGGAAAAGGAAAGGTAGAATGTGAATGTAACTTGTGTGACTCGTCGTTTATATGATGCTTTGTGCTCACATCTGTTGGTCTAAGAGAAATAAGGAGACAAAAACACTGGGGTCACATGAGGTCGTCCCGGATGAACAGCTTTACATGTAAACGTCAGTCATCGGGAACGAAGGCCGCTAAAAACAAGCGTCAGCTGCGTCCACGAGCGTGAGGATTAGGACACGAGTTTAATTCTGGAAGACGGAACTAGTCTCAATACGTCATCCCTCCATAGGATTGTGGACACACACTGTTAATGTAAACACTGTACGTAGATTTTACTGAACTTTAGTTGGTCCTTTAATTCATTTAACAAAAGTTTATCGAAGGAAGTTTTAGAAGTGAAAGAAATGTGAACAGAGTTTGGAAGAAAGGCTCCAGAAGCTACAGGGGAATGGATCAGAAGTGTAAAGGCACGTTAGAGAGAATTAACACTCGGATGTACAGATCGTACACACTGAGACCTAACTCCTGCTGGGAACGTTAGAGAATAAACCAGGACCCTGAGATAAGGGGGGGGGGCAGAGAGAGAGAGGAGAGAGAGAGAGAGAGAGAGAGAGAGAGGAAGAAAGAGAGAGGGGGGGCAGAGAGAGCGGAAGAGAGAGGGGGGGAGAGAAACAGACAGAGAGAGAGAGAGAGAGAGAGAGAGAAAGAAAGAGAGAGAGAGAGAGAGAGGAAGAAAGAGAGAGAGAGAGGAAGAAAGAGAGAGAGAGAGAGAGAGAGAGAGAGAGAGAAACAAACAGCTCCAGACTGAGCCTGAGGCAGTTGAGTGCTGGTCTTCAGTCCGTTACATGTTTTAGTCACGATCTCGCTCACACTTCCGCTCTAACTCAATACCAACAGAACGATGTTCCTGTGTGACAGGAAGTGATGTCAGAACCCCTCAGAGTCAGGCGCGTTTCTTAGCGCTGGGTTTGTAGTAGATCACGGTGGCCGTCACCCACAGGTTCAGTACGGTCATGGCCACGAAACGGATCAGAACTGTGAGGAAGAGGAAGAGCAACGTGAACAAGTCAGAAATGAATGAATGAAACTAACATGACATCCGACACG
>NC_062521.1:716961-719461 GCF_022655615.1 Tachysurus fulvidraco
TGGTTTTGGCACGGGCTGAATGACGCAGCCCGGTTTAGGCATGATGGGCAAGGCATACGCATGATCTGCTCCAGATGCAGCGTCTTCTGCCTCTTGGGATTTTTCCTCTACGGCACACCCGGGTGCTACAGCCTGCTCGGAAAAGGTTCTCTCAATGGCTGAGCAGCTGTTTTCCTTTAGGTCCTCTCCCTCGGTTGGCTCATCACAAATCGTGGCTGTCCTTCGGTTCATTTCCACAACAGGGCGCTGTTCTGGAGGCGGTGTCCGGACGGCGGGATCTAGTGGCTGCACATTGCAGCTGCCATTAACGATCACGTTACAAGGCGTAGCTGTACCTGGCTCCGTCTTAGTCACCCCGATGCTGGCCACGTGTGTAGAAAGGCTGCATGGAATTGGTTGAGATAGTAAAGGCGTAGCGCTGCAGAATGAAGGGTCAGCACAAGGCAGAATAATGTTGTTCAGTGGGCTTTTAACCTCTGTGTCTCTGTCTTTTTGAGCTTCCTCTAATGGTCCGATGCTGCACGAATCTCTCTCGATCATTTCACGTTCACCCGCTCTCGACACGCTAAGACCAGTGGGTGTGGTTGATTCAGGCTCAGGCTTCACCTGCACGCATGGCGCAGCTCTCTGGATCACTAGCTGCTGCCGGGAGCGCCTGTTCGTCGTCAAGTCAATTATTCCGTTTGCTGGTGCTTCTGTAGGGGATCCTGGATTTGATGGACTGGAACTTCCGGAACTTTCTATCTTAATCGAGTTCATACTGTGCCGTTCCGTCTGGCTGGAAATGCCTGGAGAAAGCACATCTGAGCTGGAGGAATTTTGCTTCTGTGCTCCACCTTCTCCTCTGGATGAACTGGGGGAGATGGACGAGTCCTGCAAGTCACTGTGCTCACCAGAAAGATCCGGAAGCATGCCATCATTCCCCGGGCGATCGCCGGATGCCTTTGGACTGATTGGTATAGGAACAGGGATGGGAATCGGGACCGGTAATGGCACAATTACAGGATATGGCACTAAAAGCATCGGAGGAGGTACTAACGGCGCCAGTGATGGCATTCCAAAGTTCATCATAGGTGGCATTGGTATGGGCCCTGGTGGCATGATGTTAACCGGCGGAAAGGGAAGTCCAGGTATGTGGGCACCTGGATGAGGGGGCATTATTCCAGGAGGGTTAACCGGCAAGGTGGGGGTGGAAGAGGGGTGGACATGGGGTGAAAGCAAGGGTCGGTGCATGGGACTTGACGGAGGACCCAAGGTCCGAGGTGGTGGAGGTGGCCCAATTCCAGGAATCATAGGATTAGGAAGGGGGCTGTTGGGGCCAGCGGGGCGTAGAAAGGGAGGTCGCATTTGGTGCATCATCTGGTGCTCCATGAAGAATGGCAGGGGAACTGGGCCACGGGGTGTCATTATCATTGGAGGGCTTCCATTGGGCACCACACCCATGGATGGGTGAATTCCAGGAGCAGGGGGTGGTGGCAGGGGTGGTGGCGGGGGTAACGTCGGACTCTCATGTGGCCTTGGCGTGGGCATTTTCACCGAAGATGAGGATGATGAAGACACTGAACCTGCAGCGCTGGAATCAGAGGGTGACGCAGACACAGATCCTGAGTGTCCAGCCCCGGATGCGGTTGCCCCTGGAGATGATGCCTTGCGGGGCCTTAGTTCGCTAAAAGGTGAATTCCAAGATTCAGGGGTCAGAAGTTGGACCCCGGGGTTTGCTTCCGTTTTTCCGTCTCCGGACGGATACAGAGGGTTACACAGTCCACCGGGCAGAGCAGCCTGGGTTTCTTTATAAAAGATGTCCATCTTGTACTGATTGAGACACTTAGCGCTGCAAAACTGGAGCCGGCGTTCACCCGAGCCAAAATCCAGATACTCTTTAGTGTGGCGGATGTGTTTGCACCAGTCACACACCTGTAAACACACACACACAACATGTAAATGTTTTAACTCACCAACATTATCAGAGCATCAGGAAGTGCTACAAAATAAATAATTTATTTATGAGTTATTCTCAGTACTTTGACTTAAACGTACGCGTGGGTTTAAAAATATAAACTCGAGTAAAATTTTATTATCTGCCTAAAGTTAGTCCTCATCTTTTTTATCCAAACACCAAATGTCCATTTTCCTGTTGTGGGGGAACAACTTTCACACAACATCTCTCTCTCTCTCTCTCTCTCTCTCTCTTTCTCTCTCTCTCTCTCTCTCTCTCTCTCTCTCTCTCTCACACACACACACACACACACACAGAGTCACTGCTTGTCACAGTCAGTCGCCTCTGGCAGAGCCGCAGGGTCAAACACAGGCAGTCACGACTAAAAGGTTTTCCCTTCAAGGAACAATCAAATGTGTGTGTGTGTGTGTGTGTGTGTGTGTGTGTGTATACACACAAAACTAGATGTGTATTCAAGGTGACACTAACGGAACCTGACAAGGACATGTCTGAAAAGGAGACCTGTGCGTGTGTGTGTGTGTGTGTGTGTGTGTGTGTGTGTGT
>NC_062521.1:729461-731961 GCF_022655615.1 Tachysurus fulvidraco
TCTTTACACCAATAACATTAGCACACATCCCTTATTCTTCTAAGTTTATTTATTCAAGCACACAGACAGCCAAATGGACAGACAGACATTCAGACAGAAGGACATTCAGACAGAAGGACATTCAGACAGACGGACATTCAGACAGAAGGACATTCAGACAGACAGAGAGAGAGAGGATCAGACAGACAGACAGACATTCAGACAGAAGGACATTCAGACAGACGGACATTCAGACAGACAGAGAGCGAGAGAGGATCAGACAGACAGACGCACATTCAGACAGATGGACATTCAGACAGACGAACATTCAGACAGACAGAGAGAGAATCAGACAGACAGACAGACGGACATTCAGACAGACAGAGAGAGAGAGGATCAGACAGACAGACGGACATTCAGACAGATGGACATTCAGACAGACGAATATTCAGACAGACAGAGAGAGGATCAGACAGACAGACAGACGGACATTCAGACAGACAGGCAGACAGATAGACATTCCAACTGACAGACAGACAGACAGACAGACAGACAGTCTCCCCCATACACACAGGCAGTGTATATAGAAGTATGAGGAGGAAGATGGAAGATGAGGATGAGGAGGAGGAGAGGCGAGCACCAGGAGGGTATTGGGTGTCTGTGAAATGCTCTCGGAGTAACTGATATCACGGCTCTCAGTCCACGTCTTTTAACAGCACCAATTAGAGGCTCTGTGGGCATTTCCTCACGAGAGAAGGAGCTCTACAGGCGGCTCGGTTTCGGTGAGATTTTAGCGTTTGAGTGTTGATGCTTGTGAGCCGACAAATGACTTCGAAAGGAAAGGAATCATGGATTGGAATTCCCGCTAGGAACGTTCCAGAAACCAGACGTTTGTGAGTTTAAATCCCAGAGCTGCCAGAGAGCAAACTTTAGCTCTGCACCTCAGCTTAACTTTAACATTCTGCATGGATCCAAATTAAACATGTGGACCGATTAAAATGCTTAAACTTCGTCCATTGAGAAGCTGAACTTGCTCAACAGACGTCCACAATCTTAAATAGAAATAGAAATGGATTAAAATACAACATGCCCTCTTTAATGAACACAGAATATAGCTGATAGTTTTCTAATCTGTTGTTAGAAAAGGACCTGATAGAAAATCTCCAATCAACCTCTAACATTTATGTGCATCCTTAGTCATATTCAGTTATTATTTCTTTTATTCTGATGATAAATCTGCCATATTTCCCTTATTTTATTTTATTTTATTCTTTATACTTTGTGTCCCTCACTCTTTCCTTTCTTAATTATAAATAAAAAAGAACACTGGGGTGGTAACAGTAACTCTCCCCATCGCTTAATTTCACTGACAGTTCACTGGTGAAGAATCATATAGGAATCACTTAAGGGAATCAAAGAATCAAATCAGACAACCAAATCACAAAACCTAATCAGAGAATTGAATCACAGAATCAGCTCACAGTGGAATCACTTAACTGAATCACTCAACCAAATCACGGAATCTAATCATTCAACTTAATCACAGAATCAATCACAGAATCAATCACAGAACTGAATCACACAGAACTGAATCAATCACAGAACTGAATCACACAGAGTGTAATCACTCAACCGAATCACAGAATCTAGTCATAGAATCCAATCAGAAATGAATCAGTATCAATCACAAATTCAATTTAGAGAGTCGATTCAAAGAATCAAATCACAGAATCTAATAATTTAACTGAATCACAGAATCAAATCCCAGAATCAGTTATTATTGCTCATACTGTTCAGTACACAGCTGAATGTTCTGGTAGATAGTATAGTGTGTACGTGTTTTCTAGGAGGTGGCGTGTAAAGAGGGTTTAAAGAACATGCACACATTAATAGAATGGGTACATTATATATATATATATATGCGTGTGTGTGTGTGTGTGTGTGTGTATGTGTGTGTGAGATCTCTAACACACACAGGCAGGAGGAGGAAGAAGTTAAATGCTGCATACTCACAGGTAAAGTCCTCACACATCCCAGCTTAGGTGTAAGAAAGAAAGCACACAGTCAGTGACATTAAGGCTAAAGGCTCACAGGACAGCGCACGGGCCACAGGGGTAGCCGAGCAGACAGGAAGTGATGTCAGAAGCAAGAGAGGGTCCACTCAGCTAAGGGTGGAGAAAAAGGAGAAAAGGGCCCTGCCCCAACGCGGCTCGGCGGCTTACCTTGTTGCGTTTGAAATAGGCGCGTCGACACGCGGCGAAACACTTCTCACTGCAGAAGCTCTTGAGTTCAGAGCCCATGCTGAGGGAGTACCGCTTCAAACCGACCTTCTGACACCACGCACACACAATCTGAACGTTACACATGTCCTCTTCTGAGAGAGAGAGAGAGAGAGAGAGAGAGAGAGATGCAGAGAGAGAGAGAGATTGAGAGAGAGAGAGAGAGAGAGAGAGAGAGAGAGAGAGAGAGAGAGAGAGAGAGAGAGAGACATTTAAAATGATGTGTGTGTATACTCGCTCAC
>NC_062521.1:734461-738968 GCF_022655615.1 Tachysurus fulvidraco
TATTTAGCAGGCTGACTAGAAGCACTTTTCGTTATCCTTCTCTTTCTCTTTTTCCTATTTTTCCCTCTATCCCAGTGTGACTCCTGCTTCTTCTTTTGTCCTCTCTGTCTTTTCTTTTTTCTACCTCTTCTCGCAGACTCGGCTCTCCCTCGTCTCTGTTTCATGGTCAGTTCCCTCGTTTTCTCTCACCTTATTATCCTCCTCCTTTTAGTTCTCTATCCCTCTGGTTTTTGTTCAAAAATTAATCAGATTTCTGTAAGAGGATGGAACAGGTCAGTGTCCGTCTGTGTCCATCTGTGTCCGTCTGTGTCCGTCTGTGTCCGTCTGTATCCCTCAGTGTCCGTCTGTGTCCGTCTGTATCCGTCTGTGTCCGACTGTGTCCGTCAGTGTCCGTCTGTGTCCATCTGTATCCGTCTGTGTCCGTCTGTGTCCGTCTGTATCCGTCAGTGTCTGTCTGTGCCCATCAGTGTCCGTCTGTGCCCGTCTGTGCCCGTCTGTATCCATCAGTGCCCGTCAGTGCCCGTCTGTATCCATCAGTGTCCCTCAGTGCCCGTCAGTGCCAGTCTGTGTCCGTCTGTGTCACCTCTGACATGAGGTGTTAGTATTGTGCAGTAGTGTACAGCAGTATACTGGTCTGTCATGCAATGGAACTTCTGAAGAACTTTAAACACACAACTGAACATTTTTATATAAACACACCTCTCTCCACCCGAGCGTTCAGACACTTGCTATTGCGGTTTGTCCTATTTCCCCCACAATCTCCCCCTCAGTAGGCTGCGGGTAATTACATGCACACAGTGAATCAACGGGCTTGATGCCACATACCTGCACTTCACATTTCTGCGTGTGTGTGAGTGTGTGTTTGTGTGTGTGTGTGCGTGTGTGTGCGTGTGTGTGTGTGTGTGTGTGTGTGTGTGTGTGTGTGTGTGTGTGAGAGAGAGAGAGAGAGAGAGAGAGAGAGAGAGAGAGAGAGAGAGAGAGAGAGAGAGAGAGAGAGAGAGAGAGAGGGAGAGAGACCCTCCAGCAGCTCATGCATTATTCATAAGGGCTGGAGCAGCATGTGGGTGGAGTTTGGGGCAATGTTGCCATGGTAATTAGCAAGTCCACACCATCTGTTTCTAACTTGGAGGATGTCCACACACACACACACACACACACACACACACACACACACACACACACACACACACACACACACACACACAGAGCAAATACATAACTTTTTCAGTGCATGCTTCCACATACATACACACATACTAATGAATAGATAAATAAACACACACACACACACACACACACACACACACACACACACACACACACACACACACACAGAGATTCATTTTTATAAAGAAAGTAAAATCATTTGAATAAACAAACACTAGTTAAGCACAACTTTAGGGCCACATTAAAGCTGCATTAAATACCAAAGCCATGTGCCATGAGAAAGTTCGCTCCCCAACCTGATGCTACTGCACTGAATGTGACACACAGCCTGCAGTACTGACTAATGTAATCAATATACTCTACAATATCACATCATCTCACTCGATACTGAACACACACTTCATACCTTGTTTATACTGCTACACAGTGATGTCATACTGATGCGCAGTGATGTCATACTGCTATACAGTGATGTCATACTGATATACAGTGATGTCATACTGATATACAGTGATGTCATATTGCTACACTGTGATGTCATACTGATATACAGTGATGTCATACTGATATACAGTGATGTCATATTGCTACACTGTGATGTCATACTGATACACAGTGATGTCATACTGCTACACAGTGATGTCATACTGATATACAGTGATGTCATATTGCTACACTGTGATGTCATACTGATATACAGTGATGTCATATTGCTACACTGTGATGTCATACTACTACACTGTGATGTCATACACACACAGAGTGATACAGAGTGAGGTCATACTGGTATTCTGCTGTAATCCTACTGCTATGTAGTGATGTCATATTTCTACATCATGATATCTTGTGTGTGTGTGTGTGTGTGTGTGTGTGTGTGTGTCTAATTCTCACCTGCTGGTGGTTTGATGAGTGGGGGTGGAATCAGGGGAACTATGATTGGCATGCTCCCTTGCTCCTTGGCAACTGTCGTCGAGGAAGAGGAGGAGGAGGAGGAGGCAGGGTTAGCAGGCATCTCTGTGGCGACGCTGTTACGTGATGTAGGAGTTGAAGAAGAGCTGTTGGCATTAGGAGGAGACGAGCTGCCCTCGGGCATCACCGCTTTTGGCAAAGAGTTTTCTGAAGGGGGGGCAGAGAGGTGAGAGCGCTCTTGATACAAACACAACTCTCTCTCTCCCTCCCTATTACACACACTCCACACACACACACACACACACTCCACACACACACTCCACACACACACATCACACCTTCCCAAAAACGCATGACGGCAAATTTCCAAAAAGTCATTTGTCATGCTAACGGTGTACTGACAGGGATTACATCTAAATAAACGAGCTAATTAGCTCTGATTGTGTCTTTGCTAATCTCGCGTCTTGCAGCTTCTCTAACAACAGCCCAGCATTCTAATCTGGACAACGGCAGAATGTAATTATGAGGAGGGTCCCGGGGCAGGCGTTTAGCATCACTGACACCTCGCTGATAGAGCAGCAACACGACACGCTTTAAACCCTGAGATCTGTTCTTTATGTAAAAATGGAGCCGAGAGGAGATCGGCTGAAAGTTGTGCTAATGTGCTAGAGCGTTAAGTTAGAGGACGTATCTCAGGATGACATTTTACACCATGACAGGAAGTTGTCACAGGCTCTTTACACACTTCCAGCTCCTTGTATTCTGTGTAATTTTTGCTCATTGTAATCCTCCTGCTAGCAGGCGGGCGCTGAGGTAAGCCGGAACATTCCGGTCATTAAACCTCGTTACTCTGCGTTTTAAAGTGATTCATGACACTCATTAATGATGTACGACGCTCACTGGATTTCTTTTGGATGCAAATTAAAGAAGGTTCTAGCAAAAGCGACTGTTTATCCGTTATCAATCAGCCGAGACGTGTTCTGTGTCAGAAAGTTTACAAAAACTGGAATAAATTAAAAATAAATCAGAAACAGTCTTTACACCGATTCACAGCAGAAGCAGAAGAATTGTTGGATTTATCTGAATTATTATAATTATTAATCTAGGATTTTTTATAAATACATTTTTTCTTTTCTTTTGCTTGATTATTTATTTATTTATTAATTTAAGGCTAATATTTAATGTTAATAAAATGATTATAAAGACGTGTTCGTTTTAAAAGTCACTTAAGAGGTATTTTAAAGGTAAATAAATTGGTAACAAAAAACTTTTAATCGTTTTCTGTTGTATTTCGTACTTTTTTCAGTCTTCGGTCCGAACTGTTCATATTATTTGCGAATTTTTTAATAAAATTTGTGAAACGTTTTAATAAAAAAAAAAAAGTGTAAAAGCCTCCGTTTGAGCAGAAGCTCGTCCTGAACTCGTCCCCACAATCAGCACGGCTGCCCTCGGGACCTCATGCTCAGCTCTCACCTTTCAGGACGGAGATGTGCTGACGGATTTCTCCATCCGGATAGTTGCGAATCTCCAGATCGTCCGAGTCTCGCAGCTCCACTTTGTCGTACCCGTACCACCCGAGCAGCTCGTTCATCGTGTTCTCCGCAAAACTCTGAGACAGAAAACAACAGCAGTGTGACGGATTAACACTTTATGACACTTTCATTTATATTTCACACACACACACACACACACACACACACACACACACACACACACACACACACACACACACACACACAATTACTCTCACACATTCTTAAACACACACACACACACACACACACACACACACACCCACACACATATGCTCTGTATATGTTTTCTAACGGTTCTTTGTCCCACTTGGTCCTTCAGAGTGTTTTCAGAGTTCTCTGTTTCCAGGTTCTATACTGATATTCACCAAACTACATTCAATTCAATTCAACACAAGTTTATTTGTATAGCGCTTTTTACAATAGACATCGTCTCAGAGCAGCTTTACAGAACATAAACACAGAGCAGAAGGTAAACATAATTAATGATAAAGGAAATAACGAATAATAAAAGAAATAAGAATTAACAGAATAAAAATTCTAGATTATTATTAGATGTATATAGTTCACAGTGTGTATGTATTTATTCCCCTATGAGCAAGTCTGAGGTGACTCAGGCAGCAGTGGCAAGGAAAAACTGCCTTAAATTGGTAAAGGAAGAAACCTTGAGAGGAACCGGACTCAAGGGGGAACCCATCCTCATCTGGGTGACACTGGGGGTGTGATTGTAATATACAGTCAGTTAAATGTTGTATTGGTGTGAGGTTCAAGGACTTCTGATCTCCTGAGTATCACAGAGTCTAACTGGAGATGTCTCAGGATTCTTAGAGTCGGCCTCGGCTCAGTGGACGTCCAAAGGCTTCGTCCCACGGAGGACGTTGGGAGCTGGTACAATGTCT
>NC_062521.1:739467-741967 GCF_022655615.1 Tachysurus fulvidraco
ATCTATGCCCATTACCATGGCTTGTCCCTCAACCCCCTCATACTCTTCCCTCTTCCCCGCCCCTTTTTCTTTTTTCCCTTCACATCTTCCCCCCCTTCTTTTTGTATGGAGGATGTTAGATTGAGGGTAGTTTTTCGGCCTAGTCTGCTTTGCTCCAGTTAAGTGTTTTCCCCCCCCCCTGTGGTGTATACTCGATCGTACGGCATGGGTTCAAACCCCAGGCCACCAAGCTGCCATGTCGTGCGGCCCTCCTGAGCATCGGCCACCTTAACACATCAACCCCGCTTGCTCCAGTTTTCGCTACAGTCATCTGGATAAGGGTGTCTGCTAAATGCCGTACCACTGTAACACTGTTAAATGTAGTCACGAGTGTATGATCGAAGAGAGAGGCACACGCTCCAGAGAAGACTTAGCCTATGCCGACCCCCTTAGATTAGATGACAATTTTTCCGATTCCGTATTATGAGCGACGAGGCGACCAGACACTGTACCAGTATTCCTCAGTGATTTCCCCTGCCATCGCCCCTTGATCGAACGACCTTTCTTGCCACCGAGAAGCTTCTAGTAAAGACAGACGATCTGCGGACAGACAACGACCAGACCCCCCCCGCACCGATAAGACCATGCACTAGCGAGACAGTACACGCACAGACAAGTATGATTGCTTGTAACCACTTTTCTGCATTCAAAGGTTTTGCGATCTACTGACAACAGACCAAAGCTGATTCATCACAAGAAGCATAGCTGTTTAAAATGAGCTACACACCGCAAGAGATCACATCTGACCAGTCTTCTCTATTGTCTGCCTTGTCGTCATTGTGCTCTCTACCTCTGGCCAGTCTCTCACTCATCTGATTATCTTCATCTATTTTTCTGTCCCCGTCTCTCGTTTTACTGTATCTCCTCTTTCTCGATGTATGCAGACCTCTGTGCCTGTGGGTTTATCTTCTCTGTCAGTCTGTCTCTCTCTATCTCTCCATCTCTCTCTCTCTCCTGTCTCTCGCTTTCTCTCTCTGTCTCTATGTGTGTGTCTCTCTCTCTCTCTCTCTCTCTCTCTGTCTGTCTCTCACTCTCTCTCTCTCAGTGTAAGTATGTGGTGAAAAGGGTTTATATTTGAAACTGGAGTTAGTTATACGAGTTAATAAAAAGTTGTGGAAATAAAGGGTGAGAGAAATAAAACACGAGTGTGAGGGATGTTTAAGGGTTTTAAAGTGCTTACACTAAAAAATGTACATCAGCTTTGTTTGTGAGATTATACTGAACACTTATATCTCCAGTTTAGTGTCTGGAGTATTAGACATTCGGCTAAACCTTTTTTACCTTAAACCAATAAACTTGTGTTTCCTTCGCCCGGAGCTCAAGATGTACAGAAAGACTGTGGGAGATTTAAAAGTCACTTATAGAAACATTGAACGCAGCATGAATTGTTGGTGTAGGTGTTAATTCAGAGCTTGGGGATGGCATGAGCAGCGCACGCCTCCACCACTAAACAATTACCTTGCACACGCACGGATAATCAACCACCACGTCGCTGCGGCGTGCATTAAAGGAAACGAGGTGAGATCTTCTCATGTGGCAGAGATGAGAGGAGAAAAAAAGAAGTGAACCGCACCTTTAAGGTGTAGAGGATGTTCAGACAGAAGCCTCACCATCAGTCAAGCGGTGTTAAACGTCACGAAGGTTAAGAGAAGGCATGAATACTGTGTAGAAAAGTCTGAAAGTACAAACACTTCACTGAAAAGACACCGACTTCACTTCTGACGCTGTACTAAAGTCTTTCACCAAAATAAATAAAACGTCACAAAGTTCTCCCTAAAGTCTCCATCATGAGCCACATGAAGCTTTCAGACATCTTTAAAAACTTAGTCCTCATCACACTGGACAAAACAAACCGTAAGAAGAGCCATTCAGGGTGTGTGACGGCCAATTAAAGGAACTCTTCATCAAACTGAGCTTCAGAGTCGCTTCAGAGTCGCTTCAGAGTCAGGAATCACGTTAATATGAGGTGACAGGTGTAAAAACTCCGATGGAAACTAAACCGTGCACTTAGATATGGCACCACGTGTACCACCAGAACACTAAATCTTTCTACGTCATTAATCTGATTGATGGATGATTTTAAGTTCTGAATTTACTCAGATGTTAATGAATCTTTTGTTTGGATAAAAATAATGTGTCAAATAAAAAATGTATGCTTTGAAATAAAAAATGCTTATTTTATCTCTAAGGTTTAGATCATTTTAATAAATATATGTACAGAAATGATCAAATGCTTCATAAATATATGATCTTCTCATTTGGGGCATTTTTAATGAGTTTATTGTCAGTAATTACATTGAAAAAAAAAGTCAAAGGAAATGAGTAATAAGATGAACACTGGACTTGTCACTTTTGTGTTCTGAAAAAGTCAATTTGAATATTAATTTAAAAATGATAAATATTAATATTTGTTATCGATACACAGCGTCCACATGTGCGGCGACAAATAAATCGAATCAAA
>NC_062521.1:746967-754467 GCF_022655615.1 Tachysurus fulvidraco
AGTCACCCCAACAGGAAATACACCAGTTACCCCAACAGGAAATACACCAGTCACCCCAACAGGAAATACACCAGTCACCTGAACAGGAAATACACCAGTTACCCCCAACAGGAAATACACCAGTCACCCCAACAGGAAATACACCAGTCACCTGAACAGGAAATACACCAGTTACCCCAACAGGAAATACACCAGTCACCCCAACAGGAAATACACCAGTCACCCCAACAGGAAATACACCAGTCACCCCAAGAGGAAATACACCAGTTACCCCAGTCACCCCACCCAGTCACCCCACCCAACAGGAAATACACCAGTCACCCCAACAGGAAATACACCAGTTACCCCAACAGGAAATACACCAGTCACCCCAACAGGAAATACACCAGTCACCCCAACAGGAAATACACCAGTTACCCCAACAGGAAATACACCAGTAACCCCAACAGGAAATACACCAGTCACCCCAACAGGAAATACACCAGTCACCCCAACAGGAAATACACCAGTCACCCCAACAGGAAATACACCAGTTACCCCCAACAGGAAATACACCAGTTACCCCAACAGGAAATACACCAGTCACCCCAACAGGAAATACACCAGTCACCTGAACAGGAAATACACCAGTTACCCCAACAGGAAATACACCAGTCACCTGAACAGGAAATACACCAGTTACCCCCAACAGGAAATACACCAGTCACCCCAACAGGAAATACACCAGTCACCCCAACAGGAAATACACCAGTCACCCCAACAGGAAATACACCAGTTACCCCAACAGGAAATACACCAGTCACCCCACCCAACAGGAAATACACCAGTCACCCCACCCAACAGGAAATACACCAGTCACCTGAACAGGAAATACACCAGTCACCCCAACAGGAAATACACCTGTCACCCCACCCAACAGGAAATACACCAGACTGAATGAAAATCTCATTTTTAAATGTTTTTTTTTTACATAGAAATATTTACACGTTTCATCTATAAATATCTTCAATATTTATTTTATAATATCTGTAATTAATGTTTTAAAAACCTTTCTTTTAATAAACAGCAACATTACAATCAACTACAAAATCTGTGCAAGCTGCAAATTTCCTAAAATTGTATTTTTATAAAACACAAAAAACTGTTAAATGTCTGTATCAGGAGGATAATTTTTGACCAATAAAATAAATAAATCAGTGTTTTATTATTGTTCTTGTTGACTATAACGTCCCAGTGCTGTAAACAGGCGACAGATTTTTTTTTAACGTTTCTACTTTATCGTTTTCGCGACATGCCGTAAAGCGTGTTGTACAAGATGGCAGCTTTGTTGAATATGTAGTGAAATACTTCGTCCGGTGAAAACCGTTCATTTTGTTTTTCTTGTACAGCCTGTTTTAGTGGACTATCAACGGGAAATTAAAGCGGAAGTGTTGTCTAAAGACAGGAGACGGTTTGGACCTGAAGACAAGATGTGTTTCATTTAATAAGAAGGTGACATTGAGGCTGACAGCCGCAGGAAAGCTTTAACATGCCTTATTTTATATCGCACCCGTTTTCAGACATCCCCTGGCAGGATTGGTTGGTATTCGAGCAGTTTCTGCTCTGCGATTGGCTAGAAGTGCATGCTTAGAGAAACTAGCCAATCCGCGATCAGGAGGAGGGATTTAATGGAATGCGGGTGTGTTGAAGCTGAAAGCCGGTTGTGGGATCTGACATTAGTGACTGATACAGAAGAGAAAAGTGGCAGGAAAAAAAATATTTATCCTTTTTGAAAGTTAAAGCAGGAGAAAACAAAGTAAAAAAAGAGGGCAAGAAAAACAGAATGACAGAAAACTGAAGTGAAGAATGGAGAAAGAAAGAAAGAAAGAAAGAAAGAAAGAAAGAAGAACGAAAGAGAAGAAGAGATTAAAAAAGATTTGACCAAAATGAGAAAAATGGTCGAGAGAGAGAAGAAATCGCAGCAAGTGAGAAAAGAAAGAATGATGTGAAGGGAAAGAAAGAGAAGAAGAATGGAGGAGTGTGATGATGTGTGTAAAAGGAGTAGAAAGCTGATGAATCTGTTGTTGTTTCAGGATGGCTGTGTGTTCCCGTCTCTCTCTCCTCACGTCTCTGACTGCTACGTGTTCCTCGAGGCGAGGATGGAGGAACCTGAGTCTGTTCTCTGCTCCGTCTCCGTCCAGCTGGAGTAAAGTGGTGTCTGATGCGGAGAAGATCGTGGGATATCCGACGTCCTTCATGAGTCTGCGCTGCCTGCTGAGTGACGAGCTGAGCAACGTCGCCATGCACGTGCGCAAACTGGTGGGAACCAAACACCCGCTGCTCAACACCGCCAGGTACACACACACACACACACACACACACACATATACACACACATACAGTATATATACACATACAGTATATACATACACACATACACACAAACACACATACACACACACACACACACACACACACATACATACAGTATATATACACATACAATATATATACAGACAAACACACATACACACACACACATACACAAACACACACCCACACACACACATAGACACACATACACACACACACACACACACACACATACACCCCCCCACACATACACAAACACACACACACACATACACACACCCACACACATAGACATACACACACACATACACAAACACACACACACCCACACACATACACAAACACACACACACATACACACACATATACACATACACACACACACACACACACACACACACACACACACACACACACACACACAGACCCACATACACACCCACACACACACATGCATACACACCCATACACATACACATGCTACGCTCACTGGCCAACCATCTACAGCTAACTGGAACCTGTGATTTGCGCTGGTGAAAAGTATTGGCACCCCTCTCTACTCCAATATAAAAACAGAAGCCTGTTGTTCAGATACGGTTCATACTGTGTGTGTGTGTGTGTAGCTCATAAGTAGGTAAGTGAAGGAAACAAAGCACTTGCACAGAGCTGAGAGAAAGCGTAAAGGTTCAGAAGAGAAAGATAGACTTCAACGTAGCGGAAAATAACTGGAGCAGGAACGTGTGGAAAAGTGGATAAAATAGAATAAACAAAAATGACAGAAGAGTAAAAGAAAAGCAGGAGAGAAAGAAAAACAAAGCAGTGACAGCATACAGGTGTCACACTGACAGGTCAGCTGTAGTTTGGCTCTTGTGGGCTTTGTTTGTTTGTTTGTTTGTTTGTTTGTTTGTTTGTTTGAGAAATGTGAGCAGCTCTCAAATGACCTTAAAGCTGTCAGGATCTCCTGCTTCCTCCCAACCTCTGCTTTTCATCATCACGTCTCTGACATGTGTAACCAGAGGATGATGCTGCTGCTGAAGAAGATGATGATGATGATGATGATGATGGACTTGTGTTTGAAGAGATGTTTTTTCTCTGACTTTCTTGAGCAGGGAGCTGAAGAATCATCAGTCACACAGTCCTACAGAACGCAGGATTAACTTCCTGACCAGTTCTTGGAGCTTTCAGTTTGTTGCTGCTGACGAATCGACACGTCAGGACCGAAGGTCACGGTGATGTGATCAGATGTTAACGGGTTTGTGTACAGATTGTGTTCAGAGCTGAGATACTGTGAGAGAAATCCTGTTATTAGATCATATAGCAGCACGATATTCTCCACGTTGTCCGTTTCCTTTACTCGTTCGCTCCGGACTCATAATTGTCCATGGTTTCACTGAGGTTCCAGACGTTTCGTCACGTTGTTTTCGCGCTCCTCCGCTCCTTCCTGTAACGAGTCGAGATCGACTCGACTCCCTCCTGTGGCTGCAGACGGCACTTCCTCTGGCTTTCTGCAGGCGACACTAGAGACTGACAGCTTCAGCGTGCTAACGAGCTGCAGGACAGAAAGGAGAAGGAGAAAAGGAGAGAAGTTCAGCTGATCTGCTCCACACCATCACGGGCCAGGTGGAAAGTCCGTTTCTGCATCAGGAACATGAGGAACATCATTAAGCTCAGTGGTGCAGTGCTGCTGGAGATCACTGGCTTCAGTGTGGACCTGAGGTTTATTCCCACTCAGGGGAGGTGATCAGTGTTGGAGCTTCGGTTTCATTAATAAACCTTTTACTGAACCAGAAACCGGTCTGTGTGTGGAACCTACAGTCGTTCATTATGATCACTTCAGAAGGTCCTTCTTTCCTTTCTTTTCTTTCTTTCTTTCCTTTTCTTTATTTCCTTTCTTTCATTTTATTTCTTTTCTTTCTTTTCTTCTTTCCTTTCATTTCTTTTCTTTCTTTCTTTCCTCTCTTTTCTTTCCTTTTTTCCTTTCTTTCCTTTCTTTCTTTCCTTCCTCTCCTTTCTTTTCTTTCTTTTCTTTATTTCCTTTCTTTCATTTTATTTCTTTTTTTCTTTTCTTTCCTTCTTTCCTTTCATTTCTTTTCTTTCTTTTCTTTCCTTTTTTTCTTTCTTTCCTTTTTTCTTTCTTCCCTTTCTTTTCTTTCTTTTCTTTCCTTTTTTCTTTCTTTCTTTCTTTTCTTCCTTTCCTTTCTTTATTTTCTTTTCGTTCTTTCCTTTCTTTTCTGTGTGTTCTTTAATTTCATTTAATTTCTTTTCCCTTCCTTCCTTCCTTGCTTCCTTCCTTCCTTGCTTCCTTCCTTCCTTCCTTCTTTCTCTTCCTTTTTTTAAGTTCCTGAGGTCCTTTACACTTCTCTTCTTTCCTTTTCTTTCTTTTCTCTTGATGAACAGACTCATTTTGGTTCTTCTCCGGTAATCAGTGACCAGTTCAGACGTCTGGCTGCTGATGTGATGTCATAATAATGTAGACAAGTCTGTGTCCACAGAGAGGTTTACACTGTCATGGTCCAGGTGTCTCAGCACATGTGGTAATGATGTCTGGAGAGGAGAAGAGAGGAGAGGAGGAGAGGAGAGGAGAGGAGGGGAGAAGAGAGGAGAAGTGAGGAGAAGAGAGAGGAGGAGAAGAGATAAGAGAAGAGAGGAGAGAAGAAGAGAGGAGAGGAGAAGAGAGGAGAGAAGAGAGGAGAAGACGAGAGAAGAGAGGAGAAGAGAAGTGAAGAGGAGAGAGGAGAAGAGAAGAGAGGAGAGGAGAAGAGGAGAGAAGAGAAGAGAGGAGAGAAGAGAGGAGAGGAGAGAAGAGAGGAGAAGACGAGAGAGGAGAGGAGAAGAGAAGTGAGGAGAAGAGAGGGGAGGAGAGGAGAAGTGAGGAGAAGAGGAGAGAGGAGAAGAGAGGAGAAGAGAGGAGGAGAGAGGAGGAGAGAGGAGAAGAGAGGAGAGGAGAAGAGGAGAGAAGAGAGGAGAAGAGAAGAGAGGAGAAGAGAGAGGAGAAGAGAAGAGAGGAGAGGAGAGAAGAGAAGAGAGGAGAAGAGAGAAGAGAAGAGAGGAGAGAAGAGAGGAGAGGAGAAGAGAGGAGAAGAGAGAAGAAGAGAGGAGAGAGGAGAGGAGAAGAGAGGAGAGGAGAAGAGAGGAGAGGAGAAGAGAGGAGGAGAGAGGAGAAGAGAGGAGAAGAAGTGAAGGACTTTCCCAAACTCTCTTCTCGTCCTTTTATCCAGTGTTGAACGAGCCAACGTGAGTCTAAGGACAGAAAACCGAGACGCCGGCGTCTGCTTTTGTGGGTATTTATGTGACTGGCGCTTCTTGGGGCAAGGAGACACGGAGGGAAAGAGAAGAAGGCAGGGTCCCCTCCCTCCTTCTATCCATCCACCCTCTGTCCCTCCATCCCTCCATCCTCGACACCCAAATGGATTGTCATATCAGATTTAGGTGTATAGGTTATTACACCCTTGGGCTCCGGTTTCCAGTCCTGTCGTCTGGATCGGCCAGATTGGGTTCCAGTTATTTCTCTCCCTTCATCCCTCCCTCCCTCCCTCCTAAAGTAATCCTGTCTTTCCCTCTAACTTTCACTCTCCGTGTCATTTAGACAGTTTCAGTGGCCACCAAAGATGAAACATCTCCCTGAAAACAGCACCACACAGCACCACCACTGCACCACCTCTCTGGGATGTTCAGAAGATCTTGAACCCTCGTGTCGAGACTGCGTTGACGGAGCCTTCCGGATGGAGGTGGTGTTTTAAACCCTTTGGAAGGTATCAGGAGGACGTTTGTCTCCAGCCCTCCAGGGTTCCCCGAGATCACTGTGCTTTTAATCCCAAGACATGATGAAGAACATGTTGGTGTGCAGTCCAGAGCTCTGGAGAGCAGACGCTAGTCCTCCAGCCCTGTCCTGTGGATGTTAGAATAAGGTTATTCTAACGTTAGCGATGTGACGTAAAGTGATGTGACGTCTTTCATGTCTAATCTGAATCAGATGAATTTATTCCATTTATTATTCTGCACATTTGAACTGATCTGAAGTCTGTAAGAGAGAGAGATCACGTGAGGGAGGGATGAGAGACGGAGGGATGAGGTGATTATCACTCCGTGAGAAAAGGGTTAAACACACACGTCCTTCACAGACGAGCCGCACCGCAGTTCTGCTCCACACAAGCGTCAAACACCGTCTTCTTTATTTCACCTGATTTCTTCTTTTTACACTCGTCTGTCTTGCCCTCCCTTTCATTTGTTCTTTCCTTTTATTTCTTTAATCTCACTTCACTTGGCTTTTTTTCTTTGTACTTTTCTTCTTATATTGCTTCATCCTTTGTTTGTTTTTTCCACATTCTTCCTTTGTTCTGTTCTTCCTTTCTTTTTCTTTATATTTCTCCTCTCTTTTCTTTCTTTCTTCCCTTCCTTTTTCTTTTATTCCCCCACTTTCTTTACGTTCTCATTTCTATATTATTACAGCACTTCGTTCTCTTTCTTGTTTTTTCTTCTTTCTCTCTCTCCCCCCAGCGCCCCCCACCCCCCCCCCCCCCCCCCCCCCCCCCCCCCCCCCCGTGGTGAAGGTTAAGCAGGTTGTAAGGAGGCGTGTCGTTGGAGCTGTGTGTCTTAGGGGGCGTGTCCTGCTGTCACCTTGTCCTCGTTGTCACTGGGCTAATTGATGATGAGCAGCAGTAGTGTGTCCTGGCTATAAAAAAGGAAAGGAAGTGGACATTATTTCCTGCCCCCTACAGGCTGTATATCAGAGACACAGAGCTGCACACCTTCTCAGAGAAGAGTTCGGAGATGTTCTCAGGGTTCGGAGATGTTCTCAGGGTTCAGAGATGTTCTCAGGGTTCAGAGATGTTCTCAGGGTTCAGAGATGTTCTCAGGGTTCAGAGATGTTCTCAGGGTTCAGAGATGTTCTCAGGGTTCAGAGATGTTCTCAGGGTTCAGAGATGTTCTCAGGGTTCTCCTGCTCTAATTAACAGCTCGTTAACGAGCTCATTATTGGCTCGTGGGTGTTTCAGTGCACAGGAGTGTAGCGCTTTCACACACAGCAGATTATGAGGTGACCTGCAGACTCCGAGACTGTGGGGTCTTTATTCTGATGATTCCACAGCTAAGAACATTGAGCTCTTTGACCTCCACATCTCCTCAATCTCCATTAAAGAACCGCAGAAA
>NC_062521.1:759467-766967 GCF_022655615.1 Tachysurus fulvidraco
ATATGGAGCGATCAAATACATTACACTAGATTACTGTGTGTGTGTGTGTGTGTGTGTGTGTGTGTGTGTGTTTGCGCACAAGTTTAATCCACAGAGCGGTTGGAGTGCGTGGAGAAATTGGGCGTGTCTGGGGGCGGAACCTCTCAGTTCTGTGGCTTTGGTTGCCCAGCAACTGAGTCTCAAAGCTATTTATATTCTCTGTTGGGCCCCGCCCACACACACACACACACACACACACACACACACACACGAAGCACAGAGGAGCATCGAGGTGGAAAATAGGATTTAGATTTGCTTCCTGCTGTTAATTTTAGCGCATGATGTTCACTCGGAGTTTGAACTGATAGATTTACAGAATGTACACAAAGTCGTTTAAATAGTCTGATGAGTCAGGTGGTAGGTAAAGGGGGTGTGGCCTCAGTACCTCTCAGTCCCAGTGAAGGGGGTGTGGCCTCAGTACCTCTCAGTCCCAGTGAAAGGGGTGAGGCCTCAGTACCACTCAGTCCCAGTAAAGGGGGTGTGGCCTAACAGTACCTGTTATTCAAAGTGAAGGGGGTGTGGCCTCAGTACCACATAGTCCCAGTGAAGGGGGTGTGGCCTCAGTACCTCTCAGTCCCAGTGAAGGGGGTGTGGCCTCAGTACCTCTCAGTCCCAGTGAAGGGGGTGTGGCCTCAGTACCTCTCAGTCCCAGTGAAGGGGGTGTGGCCTCAGTACCTCTCAGTCCCAGTGAAGGGGGTGTGGCCTCAGTACCTCTTAGTCCCAGTGAAGGGGGTGTGGCCTCAGTACCTCTCAGTCCCAGTGAAGGGGGTGTGGCCTCAGTACCACATAGGCCCAGTGAAGGGGGTGTGGCCTCAGTACCTCTCAGTCCCAGTGAAGGGGGTGTGGCCTCAGTACCTCTCAGTCCCAGTGAAGGGGGTGTGGCCTCAGTACCTCTTAGTCCCAGTGAAGGGGGTGTGGCCTCAGTACCTCTCAGTCCCAGTGAAGGGGGTGTGGCCTCAGTACCTCTTGGTCCCAGTGAAGGGGGTGTGGCCTCAGTACCTCTCAGTCCCAGTGAAGGGGGTGTGGTCTAACAGTACCTGTTGTTCAAAGTGAAGGGGGTGTGGCCTCAGTACCTGGCCTCAGTACCTCTCCGTCCCAGTGAAGGGGGTGTGGCCTCAGTACCTCTCAGTCCCAGTGAAGGGGGTGTGGCCTCAGTACCTCTCAGTCCCAGTGAAGGGGGTGTGGCCTCAGTACCTCGCAGTCCCAGTGAAGGGGGTGTGGCCTCAGTACCTCTCAGTCCCAGAAAGAGTCTTGAATATAATGTAAAACAAAAGTATTTGCTCAGATGCAGAAACTCATGTGAAGTGTTTGTTTTTGCCTCCTCTGTGTTTATTAGAGTAAAATTAAATTGGAACTCAGTGTAATACAAACTTGTTGATTGTAATGTGTGTGTGTGTGTGTGTGTGTGTGTGTGTGTAGTTGGGGGTTAGTTATAAATGTGTAAAATGCTTTTTTTAAAAAAAAAACCTGCCGTACTTTAAGAACTTGTCCTTTGAACAATAGATGTGATTAAAACAGAAAAAGGTCTTTGAAAATACAGCTTTGGGGAAAAAAGCATCTGATGATAAATAAGCATCTAAACATGTAAGGTGTAATTAGTGAGCCATCAGGAGGCAGCCGGCGGTCATCAGGGAGCTGATTACGGCTCTGAGCAACAGCATCAGCACCAGATTACGCCGTCTGACCCCCAGGGAGACAAGAAATATGAAGGAATCGTGTGGTGATGAAAAGATACTGATGTCCTAATGGAGAGTTATATAAACACACACACACACACACACACACACACACACACACACACACACACACACACACACACACACCCCTGTGACCTCTGCTCAGGTTAATTAAAATCTGACCCAAATTTTCTCCACAAAAAGAACTCCATTATGGTTTGAATATGAAGTTGGAGACTCGTATCGTATCCGTTTGTCTCCGTCACACAGCTTCATGCTGGTAACTGATGGAGTTTGGAGGGAAATGTTGATTTTATTTCTTTAATGTAAAATGTAAAAGTTCTAAATTGCTAAATCTCTCAGTCCTTAACTAACTTTTTTGTAACTTTTCACACACGTTGTTCAGTTGCTGCTGGTACTTTGTCTTGTCTTCTGTTGCTTGTTGTTTCCTAATTTCCTAAGCAGTAATTACTCAACATGGCGGATGGTGTGACTGACACAGACATTAATAATCTCTCTCTCTCTCTCTCTCTCTCTCTCTCTCTCTCCGTCAGTCAGCGTAGCCTGGCCGAGATCACTGAGCTGATCCATACAGCGTTCCTGGTGCATCGTGGGATTGTGAATTTAAAGGAGTGGACCTTCTCAGATGGGCCTCTCAAGGACATGCAGTTCGGGAACAAGATGGCCGTCCTGAGCGGTGACTTCCTGCTGGCCAATGCCTGCACGGGATTGGCTCAGCTGAACAACACCAAGGTACATCATCCTGTCCGGAACATTCTACAGAGTTCAGCTCCAGTCTGTAGATAGCTTGTGCACAACGTCATTGTTTCCATGTTGCCTAGCAACAAGTGTTTTTACACAGAAAATATGACACCATTTAACTCTTTGCTCTCACATTCATAAGGCTGTGTGTGTGTGTGTGTGTGTGTGTGTGTGTGTGTGTGTGTGTGTGTGTGTGTGTGTGTGTGTGTGTGTGTTCATCTGCTGTTCTGCAACAACATATGTCTAATTCATCCCTCATTAATCTCTTCCATTAACTCGCTATCTCTCTCACTCTCTCTCTCTCTCTCTCTCTCTCTCTCTCTCTCTCTCTCTCTCTCTCTCTCTCTCTCTCTCTCTATCTATCTATCTATCTCACTCTCTCTCTCACTCTCTCTCTCACACACTCTCTCACTCTCTCTCTCTCACTCTCACACACACACACACACACACACACACACACACACACACATTCAGATGTTGATTGGAGTCACTGTGCCAATTTTTATTCTAGTCTCACTGAAGGAGGTGTGGCCACTGTGCCTGTCAGTCACCCTGAAGGAGGTGTGGCCACTGTGCCTGTCAGTCACCCTGAAGGAGGCGTGGCCTCACTTTTAGTCTCAGTGAAGGAGGCTTAACTTCTGTTGCTGTTATAATGCCCTTTCCTTCTCTGACATACTCTCTCTCTCATACACACACACACACACACAATGTGCACACACACACGCACACACACACACACACACACATGTGCACACACACACAAACACACACACCCCAGTCGTCAGGAGGTGGGACACTGACAGTTTCTGTCATCGAGAGGAGCTGTGGCAAATGTGTAGATGAAAATAAACCCTATTCCGTCTGAATTACTTTAGCCATAACTATACGCACAAGTGCACACACACACACACACACACACACACACACACACACACACACACACACACACACACACACACTTGTCAGATAAATGAGAAGAGCCAGTCTGAGGTCACTGCTGTGTCTCAGCCTCAGAGGGAAGCACTGTCAGACTTTGTATAGAAAACAAACTCTCTTGGCTAAGTGTGTGTGTGTGTGTGTGTGTGTGTGTGTGTGTGTGTGTGTGTGTGTGTGTGAGAGAGAGAGAGAGAGAGAGAGAGAGAGAGAGAGAGAGAGAGAGATCAGTGAAGGTTATCTGTAGTTCACACTCCTGTATCACTAAGCAGATCATTGGTGTTTATTGCTGCTCCGTGTGTGTGTGTGTGTGTGTGTGTGTGTGTGTGTGTGTGTGTGTGTGTGTGAGAGAGAGACTGATTTAATCAACAAATCAATACCATTCACTCAGGGAGTGTCAGAGCAGTGCTGTAATGTCAGACATGTCCAGCATGACACTTCTGAACACTGTGTTTTACAGAAAGTCCCTCAGAATAAAAATCAAAACAAACACAAAGCATCAGGTCCAGAATATTAATCCTGACGTCTCTCCACCAATCATATCCCATCACACACCATGGAAAGAAAGGGGCGGAGCTTGTAGAAGACGAACAAACACGAAACACATCACTATCATGTTTACGCTGAGACGTGTCGTCTAACGAAGTGTGTGAAATGGAAACCTTTACAGCGTTGGTTCTGTTGGTAAATGCCGCTGGTCAAGTGAAAAAAAAGCGTTTAACGAGTGTGTTCTGGAAAATAGTGAAAATGACTTTAAAAGGAGAAACAGTCAGCTGTTTAGGTGTTCTGTTGTTTTTTATGCGTGTTACACAGCGACCCCTGGTGGTGCAGGAGGGAAACACGTACTAGAAGAAGTTTGGTGACTTTGTAGGATGATCTTTAATAACAGCTTCAGTCCAGCGCTGTGTGTGGACAGTGAGGCATGAAGTGGGTCCCGTTTTCTTAGGGCCCTTAACTTAGGGCCCTTAACGAGGGCAAACGTGAACGTGTCCTTCATGTCAAAGCCAAACTCTGTTCTGGAATAACGTTTACATCTAGAATATCAGCACAGGTCTACTGTGGTCATTAAAGATCTGAGGAACGTCAGAGTGTCGTTACAGAACCAGTCGACATATTCTCCAGAACGTTCTTCAAACCACAAGCTGTGATCTAAACCTTTTATTTAACAATTAACTGGATTATTGGAGCCTGCTTCTGTCTGATCCTCACATCAGACTCACACGGACACTTGAGCGAGTGTGAGCGAAGATAAAACCGTGGATATGTTCAGTTATGTGTGCAGGATTTCCATCTCTGGGTTTAAAATGCTTTTAGATTCTTTTTATTAAATAAATCAGCTACCATCTACAGATCCTCTGGACAGCAAACATCAGTGTGGGCATCAAACATCAATCACAGACGTTCTCCATGCAACAAGCACCAACGTTCTCCATGTAACAATCAACAACATTCTCCATGCAACAATCACCAACGTTCTCCATGTAACAATCACCAACATTCTCCATGCAACAATCACCAACGTTCTCCATGCAACAATCACCAACGTTCTCCATGTAACAATCACCAACGTTCTCCATGTAACAATCACCAACGTTCTCCATGTAACAAGCACCAACGTTCTCCATGTAACAATCACCAACGTTCTCCATGTAACAAGCACCAACGTTCTCCATGTAACAAGCACCAACGTTCTCCATGTAACAATCACCAACTTTCTCCATGTAACAATCACCAACGTTCTCCATGTAACAATCACCAACGTTCTCCATGTAACAAGCACCAACGTTCTCCATGTAACAATCACCAACGTTCTCCATGTAACAAGCACCAACGTTCTCCATGTAACAAGCACCAACGTTCTCCATGTAACAATCACCAACGTTCTCCATGTAACAATCACCAACGTTCTCCATGTAACAATCACCAACGTTCTCCATGCAACAATCACCAACGTTCTCCATGCAACAATCACCAACGTTCTCCATGCAACAATCACCAACGTTCTCCATGTAACAATCAACAACGTTCTCCATGCAACAATCACCAACGTTCTCCATGTAACAATCACCAACGTTCTCCATGTAACAATCACCAACGTTCTCCATGCAACAAGCACCAACGTTCTCCATGCAACAAGCACCAACGTTCTCCATGTAACAATCAACAACATTCTCCATGCAACAATCACCAACGTTCTCCATGCAACAATCACCAACGTTCTCCATGTAACAATCACCAACGTTCTCCATGTAACAATCACCAACGTTCTCCATGCAACAATCACCAACGTTCTCCATGCAACAATCACCAACGTTCTCCATGTAACAATCACCAACGTTCTCCATGTAACAATCACCAACGTTCTCCATGTAACAATCACCAACGTTCTCCATGTAACAAGCACCAACGTTCTCCATGTAACAATCACCAACGTTCTCCATGTAACAAGCACCAACGTTCTCCATGTAACAAGCACCAACGTTCTCCATGTAACAATCACCAACTTTCTCCATGTAACAATCACCAACGTTCTCCATGTAACAATCACCAACGTTCTCCATGTAACAATCACCAACGTTCTCCATGTAACAATCACCAACGTTCTCCATGTAACAAGCACCAACGTTCTCCATGTAACAATCACCAACGTTCTCCATGTAACAATCACCAACGTTCTCCATGTAACAATCACCAACGTTCTCCATGCAACAATCACCAACGTTCTCCATGCAACAATCACCAACGTTCTCCATGTAACAATCACCAACGTTCTCCATGTAACAATCACCAACGTTCTCTAATCATCAAACAACAAAGTTCTTCTTACACCGAATTTCTCTGACCATCAAACATGGACCTGATGTGAACATTCTGCAGAACATTCCATTCGGTCCTCGACCCACACTGACAAGGCCATCACACACACACACACACACACACACACACACACACACACACACACACACACACACACACACACACACACACACACACACACACAGTTCCAACACCTCGACATAACTCTCTGCTGTAAATCGTGAGCGCTTTAGCTCGCACGAATGGGGCTTAGCATCCGCAGTACCGTTACAGTTAGCACCAGGCCATTAGCGGCACAAATCAGTGAAGCTAGCGACGCAGCTGAGTGCTTTTTTCATCTGCTGAGTGATCTGTGATGTGTACTATGTGGCCTTGAGTGGGTTCCTGGCTTGGGGTGTGTGTGTGTGTGTGTGTGTGTGTGTGTGTGTGTGTGTGAGTGGGATCCTGGCTCGGCACTAGCATAAACGGTAAAGCGATCCGGACGAGGTCGTCTCCTCTTTCCTCCCTCACAGACCTGTCGGCGAAACGCGACACCGGCTGGATTTGGGAATGAGACGAGGCCGAGGGAGGAGGGCTTATCTGATACTTTCCGAAAAAAGCCCCCCTTCACGTTGCACACACACACATTAACTTCTCCCCTGTACCGAGCGTTCGAGGCAGCACATCTGGTAACACTGTAGGAGCATTGTCCTTTTTGAGCTCTGGGTGAAGGAGTCGGATTGCCTCAATATTTCCTCAAGGATCCGGTTACCTAAAGGGCACAGACGGAGAGAGAGATGAAAGTTAGCGAGTAAGGAAAAGTGAAGGGAAAAAAAAGGAAGGAGAGCCAAAGAAATGGAGCTGTGTAACTAAATATGAAATATAAAAAAAAAGACAAGTGTCTGGACTTAATGATCCGCCGCTGACGGGTTTTTTATTCCCCCCGTAGACGTCCTCGTTCACAGATGAGTCTTTCAGAAGCGGCGGGAGAGACCGATAAAGAGACGGAGCGAAGCTCCTGCTGGAGATGGAGGGATGGAGAGAAATAGATACTGGGGTTAATTCAGTGAAAGGACAGTTTCTGGGTGGATCTCAGAAGAACCGTCAAGAGTCATGGTGTGGTTTTGTACGAGGTTTTTAACGTGTTCTTTCTCCTGCAGGACCATCAGACGCCGTCGTTCTCCAACCAACACCTGAGGTTCAGGTTCTCTATCAGACAGATGCAGTCCCTCACGCCTTCCGCACACTAGCAACGTTCTCCAACACACATACTAATGATCTCCAACAGTAACAA
>NC_062521.1:771967-774467 GCF_022655615.1 Tachysurus fulvidraco
TGTACACACACCTGACATTGTACACACACTGTACACACACACTGTACACACACACTATACACACACCTGACACTGTACACACACACTGTACACACACTGTACACACACCTGACATTGTACACACACACTGTACACACACACTGTACACACACTGTACACACACCTGACATTGTACACACACTGTACACACACTGTACACACACTGTACACACACCTGACACTGTACACACACACTGTACACACACTGTACACACACCTGGCATTGTACACACACTGTACACACACACTGTACACACGCACACACTGTACACACACTGTACACACACACTGTACACACACCGTACACACACACACACACTGTACACACACCTGACATTGTACACACACACTGTACACACACTGTACACACACCTGACACTGTACACACACACTGTACACACACCTGACATTGTACACACACACTGTACACACACCTGACATTGTACACACACACTGTACACACACCTGACATTGTACACACACACTGTACACACACTGTACACACACCTGACACTGTACACACACACTGTACACACACCTGACACTGTACACACACTGTACACACACACTGTACACACACTGTACACACACCTGACACTGTACACACACACTGTACACACACTGTACACACACCTGACATTGTACACACACACCGTACACACACTGTACACACACTGTACACACACCTGACATTGTACACACACACTGTACACACACTGTACACACACACACTGTACACACACTGTACACACACCTGACATTGTACACACACACTGTACACACACTGTACACACACCTGACATTGTACACACACACTGTACACACACCTGACACTGTACACACACCTGACATTGTACACACACTGTACACACACTGTACACACACTGTACACACACCTGACACTGTACACACACACTGTACACACACACTGTACACACACCTGACATTGTACACACACACTGTACACACACACTGTACACACACACTGTACACACACACTGTACACACACCTGACACTGTACACACACACTGTACACACACACTGTACACACACACACTGTACACACACCGTACACACACTGTACACACACCTGACATTGTACACACACTGTACACACACACTGTACACACACACTGTACACACACACCGTACACACACCCGACACACACAGTACACACACAGTACACACACAGTACACACACCCAACACCCAACACTGTACACAGATTGTCCATCAGCCATAAATCTCCAGATCTGAATCAGACGCTCCTCAGAAGGTTTATTACCTTTTATCAGGTACAGAAATCGCAGGAGGAAAAATATGATGTCACGTAAAGACACAAGAACTGAAATCTAATCAGATATTTAGGGTTTGTTCAAAGATTCACTGAAAATGTCTCATTGGAATTTTTTAAAACGGGTCAGCGACGGGAGCAAATGGGGTGTGAAAAAAAAAAGGTAAACAAATAAAAACAAAGACTAATTCAGTAGATTTAAGAAATTGATATAAAGATACAGAAATCATTAACTGTGATTTAATTACAGCTCAAATTGGTAACGTGTCACAATGTTCATGCTGTGAGAGTGGAAGCTTTCAGATCACTTGTTTGTTTCTGTGTGTGTGTGTGTGTGTGTGTGTGTGTGTGTGTGTGTGTGTGTGTGTGTGTTGTAGCTGAATTCAGACCTGCAGCCCTTCCTGAAGCGTGGTTCCGACCCGGTCGTCTTCTCTCTGGACTCGGCTCCTGTGGTTTTCCACCGGCTGACAGTCGGACAGGAGATTTGGACTCGGCAGCTACAGCAGGTATTTCACAGCTCTGCAGAATCCTGAGCTCTGATTGGTCAGAAGGTGTTGATTAATCTCCAGC
Organism: Tachysurus fulvidraco; assembly: GCF_022655615.1. Taxonomy (NCBI): domain Eukaryota; kingdom Metazoa; phylum Chordata; class Actinopteri; order Siluriformes; family Bagridae; genus Tachysurus; species Tachysurus fulvidraco. The sequence goes on from NC_062521.1 coordinate 773,872, forward strand.
TTTATCACTGGAGGCGTTTATCAGTTTATCAGTAAACAGCTGTGGCTTCACGTCTCTCCGTCTATGTCGCTCTCTACAGGCCCAGAACTCCACAACACACACGGATTACTCCAAGGTGAGGGTCTTTATTCACTCGGGTAATGATTAATTGTGGGGCTTTGTTTTTGTTGTGTATCGGTGCTGTCTCACTCACCCGTGTCACTCACTGCACACACTCCCTAACATCATCAAGCATCTGTGTGTGTGTGTGTGTGTGTGTGTGTGTGTGTGTGTGTGTGTGTGTGTGTGTGGACTTCAGACAGACAAGCTGTAACAGAGATACACTGAATAATGTTCTGTACACTTTAGATGAGAGTTTATCGAGATCTTTTTTAAAAATGGAAAATTCTGAATTGAATGAAGTGAACACAATAATAAACACTAACAAAACATTAATAACACAAACACATTAATAACACTTACAAAACATTAATAACACATTAATAACACAAACAATAAGAACACATTAATGACACATTAATGACACTAAGAAAACATTAACACATTAATGACACATTAATGACACATTAATGACACAATAACACTAACACAAAAGC
>NC_062521.1:781967-794467 GCF_022655615.1 Tachysurus fulvidraco
TCCCTAGAAGTGACGCGCATCAAAAAGCAGATCAAGCCTTCAGAGATGCCGATGGAATTCCAGCCTCCGCCGGAATACCAGCTGACCAGAGAGGAATTGGGTCAGTTGATGGAGCAAACCTCTGCAGCTGGTGAGCTGGGCTGCAGGTTGCTAGTCCAGCTCTTCCCAGAGCTCTTCACAGCTAAAGAATGCGCGCACGGCTGCCGAGCTTGCGGCATCGTCAGCAGACCCGTGCTGGATTCTTTGCACATTCAACTCGTACGCAACTACGTGGAGTCCTGCTACCCACTGGTCAAGAACGGGAACGCTTGGCAGAACGAGTGCCTGCCTCAGATAAATGACTTTTTTAACCATTTCTGGGCTCAGAAGGATATGGAGAGCGGGCAGGTTTGTGGGAAGCGGACCGCTTTTGATGTGGACCAAAACCACGGCTGCCTTTTCATCAACGAAGACGGACAAGACGAGAGACTTTCCCTGGATTCTGGAGAAAACCCCACCATCAACGATAGCCACTTCAGCCACGTCAAATCAGATCTGGGGTTTGATAGCCAAGAAAGCGGAGAGAATCCCGATGACATCACGTCGGCCGAGGAGTTCGTCGTATTCCTTTTGAACAGACTCTTTCCCGAAGTGTTTGAAGAGGGGAGGATTCCCGAGGGTCACCGGACCGTCGGGGAGCTGATAGTCAATTCGGATAGACTGGAGATTATCCGCAAATATATGGAGGCAAATTTTCCAGAAATGCCCGAAGACACATGGCTGCAGTTGTGTGTGCAGCGAATGGAGGAAGCACTTGAGAATGTTTCTTCCAATGGTGGTGATCAGGAAAACCTCTCGGAGGAGATCTATAATCCCATCTCTCTTCCTGACGATGTCTCAATTGTGAAGATCAGCGATTTTTCCGACTATGATAAGTGTAATCGGAGATCGAAAAGGTTGTTGCTGGAACCTGTTGACTTTAACAAAATGGACGTTCCTCATCCAGACTTTGAAGTTCCACAAGAGTACCTACTCACGAAGGAGCAGCTGAGGAGCATCTACAATAGCAGCTTGTCCATCGGGAACTTTGCCTCCCGTCTCTTGGTCCTCATGTTTCCCGAACTGTTCACGCAAGATAACACCCGCAAGCACTATAACTGCAGCGGATCGCTGGGAAAAAAGCAGCTGGATCCCGTCCGGATCAATCTCATCCGCCATTACGTTCAACTGCTCTACCCTCGAGCCAAAAACGACCGAGTCTGGACCCTTGAGTTTGTAGGGAAGCTGGATGAAAGATGTAGGCGCAGAGACACAGAGCAGCGTCGCTCCTACCAGCAACAGCGGAAAATCTACACCTCGGATCAAGATCTCGACCTCGGGGACTTTGTGTGCGCAAGCCAAATCCCCTCGGATCGTCCTAAAGACGACTTGGAAGTGCCCTCGCTGCCACCTGAAAAAAGTAGCAAAGATTTTTGTAAGATTCCTCTGGAAGATCTTAAGATTTCCGCCCCAGACTTCCCAGTGCCTTCGTCGTACTTGCTCACGGACTCTGAGGTCAGAGAGATCGTTCAGCAGAGCCTGTCGGTCGGGAATTTCGCCGCCAGACTTCTCGTCCGTCTCTTTCCTGAACTCTTTACGCATGAGAATCTGAGGCTTCAGTACAATCACTCGGGTGCCTGCAACAAGAAACAGCTGGACCCCGTGCGACTTCGACTCATCCGCCATTACGTAGAGGCGGTGTATCCGGCAGAGAAGATGGAGGAAGTGTGGCACTACGAGTGCGTTCCCAGCATCGACGAGCGCTGCAGGCGCCCCAATCGCAAGAAGTGTGACATCCTGAAAAAGGCCAAGAGATCCAACAGCACCCTGACGTGTTCCTAACGTGTACTGACAAAAACGTAACTTTTGCACAAGACCACGAGCACAAGCTGTAAAGAAGATGCTGGAGCGTAGAACCTTGTTTGAGACGTAGCTACAACGTTAACAGTGAAGCTAATTAATACTGACGTGATCAACAGATTAGTAATAATATTAAAATGCCAAGCTATCGGGTTTCTAACTTTTAGCAGATAAGCTATCGTAGCCGTAGAGAAGCGGAAAGAATTTAATCTTTAGTTACGAGTCACTTTAGTAAAGGCAGAGAGATATGAATATATATATATATTGTTTTTAATTCATTCTAACGTTGCAGCCCCGGTGTTTTTTCTAACTTTATGTCCTAGCTGCAGTGAATACTAAAATATAGAAGCAGATCGATAACTATTTTTAAATAAAAGTTCGTGTTTCATCAGAAACAGATCTGGTTTGTTCACATACACGAGAAATCGGACGGAAAGTCAGTCGCCGATGTGAAACATTTGGACCCTAGGCTTTCCCATGATGCTTTGTGGTAAAGCAGCCAATCAGTGACTAGATACACAAGATAATGTGGAAACTACAAACTCTCCAGAGCTCACATGCCCCGCCCTTCTCCCTCATTGGTGCAGAGCTGCACTCGGTATTCACTAAATTCCAGGGGTTTCGTTACCGCGACATAAAGTGGGCGTGGTTTCTGGAGGTCTTGGAAAACGTTAAAAAAAAAAAATCATACCTACGATGGATAATGAAGGACAAAACAGTCATACAGCTAGATTTTATATATTATACCTATTATGCTTTATTACCTTTACAACAAATAAACAACCAAAAACTACGGTTAGGGTTCGATTATCAAATAGGCCACGCCTACCCGATGACGCAATATCTGTTACGCTGTTCTGAAATCCCTGGAAATAAGTGCATCCCAGTTGCACTGCATGAATTTGCATATTGGAACCTGATTGGCTCGGGTCATTTATGACACGATAACACACTCATTTTTCAGTAGGAACACTAAAGGGACTGTTTGTATCTCACTGGTGAATTCAGCAAGTTTCATCAAAAAAAATAACCGACCGCTGTACGTTATCGCGAGGTCTAGCAATGTTAGGATATCTTCCTCAAATCCAGTGCCATGTTATTTTAAACCAAACAGGGACCATTTAGAATTTGCATAAAATTTACATATAATTTTTATATTAATGAACAAGTTACAATAGTGCTGTTCCTTTTTGCTAAATTGTAAATATTTCATATTTAATGTAACACACACACACACACGGAGCGTCGTTTGCTTGATTTCAGGTGAGTGCCTTTAGAACTCAGGCATTACGGAATTATTAATTATTACATAATTAACACGTGATGGCGGTCGTTCTCAAGGACAGCTATGGAAGGGACATGTTGGACATGAATGTGATTTCATTGTACATGACAAAGCCCAGGCTCTTATGATGAAGTGAAAATTTAATAGTCGTATCTGCAATATTTGAAAGCACACGGACAGATAAGCCTCCGAGTCTGAGCCATAAATAATCCTGTACGGTTCCTCAGGAGTGAAATCACAACAACGTTGGGAAAATGTCCATTAAATTCTTTTTACATCCTCAGTGTTAAAGTTCGTTCTCGCGCTCATCGACGCCGTTTATTCTCTAAACGCATCTTGTTTGGGAAGCTGGAGATGTTTCCAGGTTCTCAGCAGGACTTTCAGCTTCTCTCCGTTGTTTGTTTCCCCCACGATCTTCTTCAGGACGACTCTCTTCAGCGTCACCGCGTCTTTCTCTTTGTCTTCTTCGACGATCAGGTCCAGCGTGTCTCCTACTTTCACCTGCAGGTGGAGACAAACGTTAAAGAAAGGTTTGCTCTTCTTCGGGCTGCGCTGTACATCGTTTACTAAACACATGAGATAATCACCACACTTTAATCCGTTTACTCTGATTAGCTTCGACTTTTACTCATGCCTCTAGGTGGGGGTGCCAATACTTTATGAAAAACATCAGCTATATTCCAAAACGTTCTAAAATGGAAATTAAGACCATACACGAGCCTTATTACTCATCTGTTGTGGTTTTTTGTATTTGTGCATATTTATTCATGCAAATGAGGTAATGTCCAATTAAATGGTATAAATCTGAATATTTAATGAAATGTTAAAATCTGCTCTTTGATGAGCAAAAAATAAAAAATGTACGTCAGTGTGGAGAGAAAACCAGACAGAAAAAGTGTGTGTGTGTGTGCTGAGGTGTAGACACTGATCATCTCACAGTCTTGCTCTTCTTTATCAGCTTCTCTCCATTCAGTCTCAGCTTGTGGTCGTAAAAAGCGTCCTCGATTTTACTGCCAACAAAAAGAGGGCGGAGTCAAGCAGCTGTTCTTAAGTGTAATGTTGTATATCTAATGATTTAATGATCTGATATCAGATTGGAGAACATTTAGGAGATGAATGTGTGTGTACGTGTGTGTACTTTGTCTGCCTTGACTTTGTTTTTGTCTGTGTGTGTGTATACTGTATGTGTATACTGTATGTGTGTGTGTCTGTGTGTATATTGTATACTGTATATGTTTGTTTGTGTGTGTGTGTGTGTGTGTGTGTGTAGTGAAGTGACATACGGCTAAGTACTGTGACCCATACTCAGAATTCGTTCTCTGCATTTAACCCATCCGAAGTGCACACACACAGCAGTGAACACACACACACCCGGAGCAGTGGGCAGCCATTTATGCTGCGGCGACTGGGGAGCAGTTGGGGGGGATTCGGTGCCTTGCTCAAGGGCACCTCAATCGTGGCCGGCCTGAGACTCGAACCCACAACCTTCGGGTTAGGAGTCAGACTCTCTAACCATTAGGCCACGACTGCCCCCATGTGTGCCCCGTGTGTATGTGTCTGTGTGTGTCTGTGTGTGTGTGTATACTGTATGTGTATACTGTATGTGTATACTGTGTGTGTGTATCTGTGTGTGTGTTTGTGTATGTGTATACTGTGTGTCTGTGTGTGTGTATACTGTGTGTGTGTGTCTGTGTACATGTCTGTGTCTGTCTGTGTACAGTGTGTGTGCGGTGCTCCTCACTGCCTGGCAATGTCGAGTCCCGTCTTCATGACGAGGTCGAAGCGTAAGGACTGAACGGCTTTCTGCTGATCTTTAAAGTCTTTCGGTAAACTGGGATCCTCCTGCAGCTCGTCCTCGTAATCACTGGCCTCCGGGTCCTCTTCCTCTTCATCCTCTTCCTCCTGAGCATTTCCTGTCTGGCCCTTTTTCCTCTTGTAGCCTTTACAGCGTGTTTGTTGGTACGGTGAGCTGCGTGCGGCGTCTCTGTGCTTCAGGAGTGCGGCCGAGCGCTGAACCAGAGGAGCGTTGGAGCCCCACAGCTGACGGGCGTGAAGCGCTCGGGGGCCGCACAGAGAAACACTCACGGCGTTCCACACACACGGAACCTGCACACAGCCCAGTTTGCCCAGCTGTCGCAGGGTCAGAGCCTGGACTGAGAATAAACTCTGCATCTCTCGTCACCTACGTCCTGTTCAGCACCAGATGGAGGAAAAGAACGTTTAAGGAACAATTTCTACTTTTAGTTTTTTCACATTAAAAAAAAAAAAGGAAAACTTTCACATTTTAGTTGAATTACAGTAAAACTCTCATTTTGTCTTTATTCATTAACAGTGTCGTTAAAGTTCACACGTGAAAAAGTTGTTTATAACAACACAATAATGACAACACACTTTATAACTGACAAATAAGTGTAACGTTCTAAACACCCCGTTAAACTTCACACACACACTCACACTGTCACACACACACACTCTCTCACACACACACTCTGTCATACACACTTAGTCTCACACACTCTCTCACACAGTCACACTCTCCCTGTCACACACACATTCTCTCTCTCTCTCTCTCTCTCTCTCACACACACACACACTCTCTCTCTCTGTCACAGTCACACTCTCTCTGTCACACACACACTCTCTCTCTCTCTCTCTCTCTCTCTCTCTCTCTCTCTCACACACACACACACACACACACACGCACACACTTAGTCTCACACACTCTCTCTCTGTCACAGTCACACTCTCTCTGTCACAGTCACACTCTCTCTGTCACACACACTCTCTCTCTCTCTCTCACACTCACAAGTCCGTGAATTAAACACGGATTAATTTAAGTCACACATATAAAACACAGAAGTGAATTAAACACTTGATATTAAAGCCTCACGTGTCTTCACGTGTCTTCACGTGTCTTTACGTGTCTGAACCCTAAACTACGGTATCCTTGTAAACATCGAGAGCAGGAAGTGTTTGTTACTCAGACGCCAGCGCTCACAGCAGAGCAAGAGTGTAGGAGCTGGACTGTGTGATAATGTCGCCCCCTGCGGCCGGAGGCTGGAACTACAGCTCCGGAAATATTACACACACAGCTAAGAAATTCTACACAATTTCTAAGGTTTATCAGCAAAAGCATCAAACTTAATAAATGTAACAGCTTAAATAGTTACATTAGCTAATTTATTCACCATGTACAATACAAAATGACAGGAAAACAGCAGTGTAAAAACAAAATAAACAAAATAATGCTAAATAAAATTATTATAGACCTTTTTATAGATTTTAGAAATGTTTGTATCGCATTGAAGAGAGTGAAGTATTAGAATAAATTCTGTAATAACAATATATAGCAATGTATAACAATGTAAAGAAAAAAACACTTATCTACTCTCTCCATCCATCCATCCATCCGTCTGTCTGTCTGTCTGTCTGTCTCTCTCTCTCTCTCTCTCTCTCTCTCTCTCTCTCTCTCTCTCTCTCTCTCTCTCTCTTTGAAACGGTCTTGATACTCTCGCAAATATCCACCCTGTGTGCTGACTGGCTGTTGGGCTCCCAGGGGGCGGAGCCTGGGTCTTTAAGAGTACTGAGATCTTCAGTGGTTCAGTAGAGCAAACAGAGCTGTACAACGCACACTTGAGGAACCTGACACGTTCAGAACCATGACACAGTTTGTTCAATTATTGATGTGTTTCCTGACAGCACTGACGATGATGATGATGATGATGACGATGGAGGCCGAGGCGACGTTTGGGCCGTACAGATTCATCCAGGACAAACCTGCAGTGAGACACAGACCAGTGACCTACAGCAGACCTGCACATGGAAACAACATCAACTTTGGAGGTACGGACCACGACCACGTCTCTGAGAAACATGCATCATTATAAAGTTTTCTTTTTTAATGCGAAAGTCTAAAGGTTTTATTTTTCAATTATAACTGACATGAAACAGGACAGGGGTGTGCAAATTTTTGCACTGTTGTGTGTTGTTAAGTTCATTAGGGCTGATCATGTTCGTGCTTTATGAAAAGTGACTGCGTTGTCATCCTGAAAAAAGTCACTTTATTGAAAAAAAAATATATATATATATATTACTGTAGTGTCACTTCTAATCTCACATCAGACTGCATTTTACACAGATCCATAACCACTGAGAGAGTTTTGTCCAAAATGATATTTTCTGTCACTTTGTTTTAGTTATAATGTATTATTATTATTATTATTATTATTATTATTATTATTATTATATCTACGGTATATATATTCTATATATTCCATATTTATATATATATTCTTCACACATTTGTTTTTTCAGACTTATTTTTGTCACAGTTCTTCTAGTCAAAAAGACAAAGTCAGAATGTAGGAAAGTGATGAGTTTTTTTTTTCTTTTCTTTTTTCAGGCTGTAGTATTTTAACACTTGCAGAAACAATAGAACGACTTCACACTCGAGCTTTTAGCCATCAGCTGTAGCTCTGACTCTTTCTCTTGATCATGCCATCATGCTTGCCTTAATCCTCCATCCTTCCTCTCTCTCTCTCTCTCTCTCTCTCTCTCTCTCTCTCTCTCTCTCTCTCTCTCTCTCTCTCTCACCACACTAAGCTTATGCCATTAACCCCAGGTTTTACGGGAATTTCCATCATCGGCCTCCTTGGAAGTGGCCTGTGTTTCCTCACCAGCGCCCCGTGTTCCCCGTCCGGCCTCCAGCTGTGCCGGTGCTGCCTCCAAAGCTAGCGCTAACCAAGCCATGCATCACAGTGCCACCCACAGTGCCACCAGCAGTGCCTGCTCCACCTGTAAGCACTACTTCGGCCCCTCCTCCCACTTTACCCACCACCACACCCACCACGATGCCCTCCACACTGCCGCTCAGCACCCCGAGTGCCACCACGCCCCCTGCTGCTCCTCCCACTCATCCAGGTAGTCTCAGGGCGAGGTAGTCCTCCTGTTTTTCCCCTTTTTTCCTCCACAGAACATGCTGAGCTTCTTGAGATCCGTGATATCTTTCACGTACCCATCCTTACTCATCTCTCACTCTTTATCCCTCTACAGGTGGTGCCATGGATTTACAAAGGTTCTCAGTCATACGTTCAATGTCCTCAGCATACACTGTTCTCTTAGGAGCTTCGTCCAAATGTAGACGGAGGCTTGGTGAAACTCCTCAGATGAATGGAGAAGGTTCAGGATTATAAACATCCCAGGATGTCTCTGGGTCTTGGTATAATGAGCCACGTTAACTTCTCTTCATCTAAATCAGAAATCATAACTGGAAGAAACATTTGAAATTGTTCTTCAGTAGGCATTCAGTAACCTAATGTCTGGTGGTAAGAAGTCCAAACCAATGGACTTGTAGATTAAGATGCTTCACCAGTTACCTGAGGAATCAAAGATGCCTACCTTTTTGTGTCTACTGAAGGTTCTTCAGTTCATTGGAGAACCTTGATTAGAGAACCCCAAAGTCTAACCTACCTAAAAAGATTCTAGGCTAACTAGGTTTCTAGGTTTAACATGCCTCTCCTTTCATCTAAGGAGCTTCACCGGTTCTTTATATGAATATCAGAAGTGATGAAGCTTTCTAGCTGAGTGGAAAACCTTCTTGAGAAGGCAGTTTAAATGGAAGCAAAAACAGATCAAAAAAATGTCTTTTTTTATTATTTAGATATCTGGATGTTGCTGTTTGTCTGAGATCTTCATCAGCTCTTTAGAACATGACTTGACAGAAACATTTGCTGGATCTATTACGTTATGATCTTGATCTTTACCAGACTCCAGGTCAGAGGAACTGATCAGATGGTTACACTTCAACATCTTGTTGTTCTTCCTCTAATTTAGTGCATCTTCCCGATTATGACCCAACACTTTTTTCAGAATGTGTACCGCTTCAGTAGCTGTTGAGGAAATAGCACTGACTCAGAAACATCTAGTTCACTCACTGTTTCTCTTTGTGTCAGCTACACCAGCAGCTAAGCAAATGTCCTAAAGTTTTACCTTTTTCCTTGTACATATACATTTGAGGTTGTGGAACATCCCTAAAACATCTGATCACTCACATTCTAGCAGCGTTAAACACTCCTCCCTTCACCAGCCTCTCGTTTTCTCTCTCTCTCCAAGAAACCACAAAGAAAGTAATCTTCTGTGTCCTGAAGACAGATGACAGAGAACTTAAAGTTTTACCTCTGACACAGAGACTCCTTCCATACATGTCAACATAAATGTCTCCTCGTCATCTCCTTCTGACCAAGTTTTTCTGCATTGTGTTTATTGTAAACACCGACATTTCTTATAATCCTCAGCTCCGGCAGCGGTGTGCAAGAGCCGCCCCCTGGACCTGGTGTTCATCATCGACAGCTCTCGCAGCGTCCGTCCTGCCGAATTCGAGAAGGTCAAAGTGTTCCTCTCGGACATGGTGGATTCGCTGGATGTTGGAGTCGATGCCACACGTGTCGGACTGGTCAACTATGCCAGCACGGTCAACATCGAGTTCCTCCTGAAAACATATGCCAATAAAGCGGATCTCAAACGAGCTTTCTCTCGAGTCGAGCCGCTCTCCACCGGCACCATGACCGGCCTGGCCATCAAAACAGCGATGGAGCGCACTTTCACTGCTGAGTCTGGCACCCGTCCGGCCAATAAAAACATCCCGAAGGTGGCCATCATCGTGACAGACGGACGGCCGCAGGACAAAGTGGAGGAGGTGTCGGCTTCGGCGAGGGCTGCTGGGATCGAGATATATGCCGTCGGAGTGGACCGGGCCGACATGAAATCTCTGCAAGCTATGGCGAGCCAGCCGCTGGACGATCACGTGTTCTACGTGGAGACGTATGGTGTGATCGAGAAGCTTACGTCCAAGTTCAGGGAAACTCTCTGTGGTAAGATCAGTAAAATATAAAGCTTTGTTTTACCATAGCAAGGTAATACAAACAGCATTCATTTTAACCTAAATATAAAGATAAATATCTTGTCTTATTCTTTTCTCCTGTTCATAACACTCCACCTTCTTCCTTTAGCGGTCGCCACGATGGATAACTGCAATCACCTTTCTTGTTTTATCAACATCAATCGAGCAAGCAACATGTCGCTTAGTGTGTGGATTGTGAACATAGCCTGAAGCTATCTAGTTACACAGAAACGAAATGAAACACTAAACAAAGTGAGAATCAGATGTTTGATTCAGAAGCTAGGCTTCATACTGCATTAGCTTCGTTTTCTTTTTTAGATTAGCAAAGCAAGCTAGCTTTACTAGGTTTGTACACTCAACAGAGGCACCAAAGATCTCGGCTACTTCCTCCTTTCTCTCATTATTTATTCACACATTTAAAGTGACAGGGTGATAAACATAATAGCCTGTGACACGTACAAACACACGCACCACAAGATTGATCTGAGGAGTCAGTAGACTTGATCGTTTGGATTCGTTGATTCTGTTCATTTGTTTGTATTTTTCAACACTGTGTTCTGACGGCATGAACGATGTGTGTGTGTGTGTGTGTGTGTGTGTGTGTGTGTGTGTGTGTGTGTGTGTGTGTGTGTGTGTGTGTGTTTGCTAACTCTTCTGGTCATGGTTACTGTCTCTAGGTATCGATGCATGTGCCCTCGGACACGACTGCGAGCACGAATGTGTGAACAATTACAACTCTTACTACTGCAAGTGCAGAGACGGTCATGTGCTTAACCCAGACAAGAAAACATGCTCGCAAGCCAAGGGTTCGTCTGTGTATTTAAACCCCGCCTCCCGATTGTGCTGTTTATTTAACACATTCCTAAAATCTCGCTAACCACTTTACTAGTATTATTTTACACACAACACTCATTATGTAACGAAAAAATACTTGGCTAACTAACTAACAAGCTTACTTACAAGCAGCTAGTACATCATTACATGTTGCTGATAATTAAGGATGACTTAATGAAACTCAAACTTAACTGTGCAAAACTTACTTACTAGCAAAAGAGCGCTAGCTAGCCTGCCACCTGCTGACTGAACTTTTATTTCATTACCGCTGTATAAATGATGAAATGAGATTTTTTTGATTAAAAAAATTATTTGTTCTAAAAGTGTGTGTGTGTGTGTGTGTGTGTGTGTGTGTGTGTATTGATTGTTTGCTATCTAAATGTGACTTTCCAAGCAGGACTAATGTGTGTGGATCTCCTGTGTGTCTCTCGGTTCTCTCATAGAGGCTCGCAGTGATTTGGTGGAGGACGCATGCATGTGTGAAGCTCAGATCGCATTCCAGAAGAAAGTCCATCACAGTATTAAAGAGATAAACGGCAAACATATCCTTTCACATCACAGGCTTCGGTGTGTTTATTCACCATTTGGTTTCTGCATCCTAGCCATCAAAGGGTACAAACATTAGGGTAGAATTTAGCATCTTATACTGGATGTCTTTGTGTTCTAAGTCCTTGTATGTGATGTGTGTGATCCTTGACTGTTCACACTGGATGATCTCTCGAGAAGAGTCGATCAGTTCCAGCTGCGCTGAATCCACTCACACACACGACGCAGTTCTCCTTCGCTAACACATGGCGAGTCGCCGCTCTCCGGTCGCCGAGTCTCAAGGATCTGCTGCTTTGCTGCATTTATTTTTAAAAATGTATCCAAACTGAAGTAAGCCAGTACGATTTCTGACGACTGAAAGCCTATATAAAAAGTGTGTGTTGCTCTTTAGTGACTCGTTAATGCTTGTTCAGTCTTCTTTTATTTTGTAAAAATAAAAGATTTAGAGAACCTTATGAAGGTTTTGTTTTTATTTGGCTTTAGGAAAGATTTCATGTGTAAATCTAATGTATGTTGTTTCCTCTGTTTTCGATGCTTTGTACAGATTTTTATTAGATAAATAAAATGGCTTCTGAAACATGTTTATTACTGTTTCTCATTATACAGAGACTGATTTATATAACAAGCGTATCTTACATAGCAACACCCTAGAAACCAAATGCAACACACCACATAAAAACCTGGAGCATCAGAGAAACCACCTGGCAACACCATAACAACCACCTGTAACACCATAACAACCACCTGTAACACCACAGCAACCACCTGGCAACACCATAACAACCACCTGTAATACCATAACAACCACCTGTAATACCATAACAACCACCTGGCAACACCATAACAACCACATGTAATACCATAACAACCACATGTAATACCATAACAACCACATGTAATACCATAACAACCACCTGGCAACACCATAGCAACACTGCAGGATTTCTTAAGCTGCATTTAAATTAGGAAATTAACTTTACAAATTATTTTTAGCAAACTAAACACTGCAGGAAACCTACATGACAATAATTTATATTATTATTATTATTATTATTATTA
>NC_062521.1:801967-804467 GCF_022655615.1 Tachysurus fulvidraco
CACTGTGTATCACTCTGTGTATTACTGTGTATCACTCTCCGTTTCACTCTCTGTATCACTCTCCGTGTCACTGTGTATCACTCTCTGTTTCACTCTCTGTATCACTCTCTGTGTCACTGTGTATCACTCTCTGTTTCACTCTCTGTTTCACTCTCTGTATCACTCTCTGTGTCACTGTGTATCACTCTCCGTTTCACTCTCTGTATCACTCTCTGTGTCACTGTGTATCACTCTCTGTGTATCACTCTCTGTGTCACTGTGTATCACTCTCTGTGTATCACTCTCTGTGTCACTGTGTATCACTCTCTGTATCACTGTGTATCACTCTCTGTGTCACTCTCTGTATCACTCTCTGTATCACTCTCTGTGTCACTCTCTGTATCACTCTCTGTGTCACTGTGTATCACTCTCTGTATCACTGTGTATCACTCTCTGTATCACTCTCTGTGTCTCACTCTCTGTGTCACTGTGTATCACTCTCTGTTTCACTCTCTGTTTCACTCTCTGTATCACTCTCTGTGTCACTGTGTATCACTCTCCGTTTCACTCTCTGTATCACTCTCTGTGTCACTGTGTATCACTCTCTGTGTATCACTCTCTGTGTCACTGTGTATCACTCTCTGTATCACTGTGTATCACTCTCTGTGTCACTCTCTGTATCACTCTCTGTATCACTCTCTGTATCACTCTCTGTGTCACTGTGTATCACTCTCTGTGTCACTGTGTATCACTCTCTGTGTCACTGTGTATCACTCTCTGTGTCACTCTCTGTGTCACTCTCTGTATCACTCTCTGTGTCACTGTGTATCACTCTCTGTGTATCAGAGTCCAGAGCGGCCGAACAAGGACTACTTGATCAACTTTGAGATCCGTTCTCTGAGAGACAGCAGAGCGCTGATCGAGAAAGTGGGGATTGAGGACGCGTCCCAGTTTATAGAGGACAATCCTCACCCCCGACTCTGGTAGGGTGTATGATCACACACACACACACACACACACACACACACACACACACACACACACACACACACACACACACAAAGATGCAGGTGTGTAAAAGCCTGAATGTTTCTGACTATATGGATTATTAAAGTTTAAACTTAGACATTTATTTTATATTGTATCCTTTTAGACTAATTAAAGGAGGTGTGGCCTCTCTGTCATTCAGACTAAAAGAGGTGTGGCCTCTGTACCTTTCACTCTCAGGAGGTGTGGCTTTTCTACCTGTATGTCAGATTAAAAGAAGTGTGGCTTGGTAAATGACTCCTGTGCCACCTGATGTAGGGCGATACAGTCAATAAATTCAGTGTGTGTGTGTGTGTGTGTGTGTGTGTTTGTGTATGGGAGAGGAGAATTTGTCCCAGACTCCCAGACCATGTTGTCTGTGTTTGTATGTGTGTGTTCACAGGTGTGTGTGTGTGTGTGTGTGTGTGTGTGTGTGTGCCTGTACTGGATGTGGTGCCGTGTGTGTGTGTCCCTCGGTGACGTGATTCTCAGTCATGTTTCTCGTCACTATGACGCAAAGCATATAGAGAAAGTGAGCTGAGTTTACACTGTAGTCTCTGAATGAGAACGTGGCATGCTCCATCTGGAGGAAAATCCGTCACGAACACACACACACATGGGCACACACACACGCACCTGTGAACACACACACATGCACACACACACCTGTGAACACACACACATGCACATTTAAAGGAAAGATTAATGTGACGGAACTGAAGTGGGCAGGAAGAACCCATGTCCTTCTGTGTGTGGGATTTATTTTCACTAGGACCATCAGTGAAGTTACTGAAGACTGGGGCTGAGGATGAGGAAGGTTATTCAGTGTGTGAACAGTCTTCCTCATCCCCTGCCCGTGTGTATGTTTTATAAAGCTTAACACTGAAACTGTAAAAAATGTGTGGTACCTGATGAGTGAGTGTGTGCGCCTGTGTGTGTGTGAGTGTTTGTGAGTGTGTGTGTGTGTGTGTGTGTGTGTGTGAGCGAGTGTGTGAGTGTACAGTAAGTGAGTGTGTGTGTGTGTGTGAGCGTGTGTGTGAGTGTGTGAGTGTACAGTAAGTAAGTGTGTGTGAGTGTATGTGTGTTTGTGTGTGTACAGTAAGTGAGTGTGTGTGAGTGTATGTGAGTGTGTGTGTGTGTGAGTGAGTGTGTGTGAGTGTGTGTCTGTCTGTGTGTGTGTGTGTGTGTGTGTGAGTGTGGGCGACACTTGACAATCCGCTCTTGCTCTGAAGCTGCTCTGGTGCTCCTGACACTTCTCACAGCACACAGAGGAATTTCAGAGCATTCTGGGGAAAAGCTGAGAGCCTCACAGAATACACTCCGTCCACTCAGACCCAGGAAACACATCAGACAGTTGTGTAATTCTAACAGCTCCTATCTCCTAATGAAGAGTGTGTGTGTGTGTGTGTGTGTGTGTGTGTGTGTGTGTGTGTGTGTGTGTGTGTGATGGAAAAGATCTCGTATCTGTATGAAAGGAAAATATCTTTTTTAACAA
>NC_062521.1:811967-831967 GCF_022655615.1 Tachysurus fulvidraco
TAAAGCTAATGTATCTAACAGGAAAAAAGAGAAGTGTACTGTCTGTACATGTGAATCATGCTACGTGCTACTGGCTATAATTAAAGAAAATCTGTTTAGAAAATGTTTTTTATTATTATTATTTATATTCATGAACTATATCTTTTATGTACAAAAAATAAAGTGGGTCAAATTATTTAGAGTAATTATGTTGTGGTTAAATTCAGTTTGCATTACGATGCAGTTGTTTCAGTTAGAAGAACAACACTGCCCTCATGTGGAGAGAACTAGCAGGTGAGTGTAGAAATGTTCTGAATGAGATGTTCAGTTGCAGCCCTAATGAGAATCGGGTTTATTTTACACACAAGAAATAACAACACCATACATTTAAATTACTGATTAAATAAAGACCATAATATACAGAGTATTTCACAGGGCAGTGATTTATATAAAGTACATAATGCGCAATGTGTGCAAGCAGCAGTAGTGTGTGTGTGTGTGTGTGTGTGTGTGTGTGTATAACATGTTGAAGTGATGAGTGACTGATATTACAGTATTTAATAATGTGGTGTTTGTACTCATCATGTTGGTGATGCTTGTCAGAAGGGACGAGAGGAAGAGGGTTGTGTCCAGGGTGTGAGGAGGAGGAGGAGTCATGAAGAGTGGGCAGAGAAACAGTCATGATTTTTCTGCTGTTTTTACTGCATCCTGTAACATGTCCTCATTCCTCATTTCCTCTTAACTCCACTTACTGTTTTAATCCAATCGTCAAGATCTGATCAGATGTATTGATTCTGTAAGGTTGATATTTTAGTTCATTTGTTTGTTTATTTATAACCTGCACTCTCATTATTCCAGAACTAGCAGGTAATTTCACTTCTCCCTAATTATGTCTAATTGGACCAATTAAAGTACACCATTTGTCAGAAACCTGTAGACGTCACAAGCCCTAGTGAACTGTGTGACTACACCGACCTCTAGCGGACAAACACAGAACCGCACCTTTAGGATACAGAAGGGTACTAACGGTACTTACCCGTTACAGGACCCGTACAGGACACCGTTCATCTAAAGCTTTCTACTGATACAATATGCTTTATATCCACATTTCCACACACAGCCATATTTTAAAAAAGTCTTCACTTTCGTACCAGTGGCAATAAAAGTAGTTAGTACCCTTCTGCCCCAGATCGCACTGTTCCTTTACACTGCACACCTTTATTGTTCATACTGACGCTCACACACTAACACAAAAGTTAAAAAAATTTTTTTTTTGAAAAAATAAATAATGAAAAAAAAATGAGTGCGTTCCCAAAGCGCGCTCACGTGGAAGGCGACTCGCGTGAGCGCGCTCACATGCTGCTGCTGCTGCTGCTGAAACTGCTTGCGGATGACGCGCATGCGCATTAGGACCCTTTGGCGGCTGCGGGACCTGACACTTCACTATTTTGCGCTCTGTCGTCCTGCCCGTGTCTCGCTGTGTCTCTCTGTGTCTCTCTGTGTGTCTCTATGGAAAGTCCCGGGATGCTGGAGCTGGAGCTGGAGGAAGGTTTCCAGAAGGAACCCAAATTGACTGAAATGAAGGTGAAACATTTAATTTGTTCTTCTTTTTATTTTTTTTCCACATTCTACCTGTTCTGTGCGTCTTGTCTCTTTTGTTTTCCTTTATAACCCCAGTGTAGGAGCTTGTGGTTATTATCCTACTCTTGTCCTCACACCTGATGCTCGGGCTGAAACTTGTCATTGAGGAGAATAAAATGAATCTCCTTCCACATGAGAGAAGACGAGACCCTCAGGACCCACCAGGACAAATGTGAAAGACTCACAAGGAGGACAAAAGCCTTCTGTTTTTCTTTATGAGAGAGGAATCGATATCCATTAGCTGGCTTTGGTTTGTTGTGGTTTGAATTTTACAATGCAATCAGACAGCAGGAGGAAGTCGGACACATTGTATCACACACACACACACACACACACACACACACACACACACACACACACACACACACACACATACACACACACAGAGCGGCATAACACAAAGTTAACCACGCACTCTTCCTCTCGCACTAAACACTCAGAAAGTTTGTGTGTGTGTGTGTGTGTGTGTGTGTGTGTGTGTGTGTGTGTGTGTGTGTGTGTGTGTGTGTGTGTGTGTGTTTGGGTTGTGATCGTGCTGCTCTGCTGCTCTACACTGCAATCAGATACCGAAGCAAAATAAAAATAGACAGATCTCAGGATCAGATGAATGCAACATGACTCTTCACTTCATATTCTTACCTCCAGATACACATTAATACTGAACTAATAATAATAATAATAATAATAATAATAATAATAATAATAATAATAATAATAATGATGATTAATGCAGTTTTTGGAAGTTTCTGAACTTCACATGAATGTTTATGCTCAATGCTGAAAGTACAATAACGTATAATTAATGTTTACAGTCTGTGAGCTGCTTTTCCACCTCTTCTTCATCTCTCTTCTTCATCTCTCTTCTTCATCTCTCTTCTTCATCTCTCTTCCACATCTCTTTTTACTTGTCTCTCTCCCTTGACTCTTTTCTTCACCTCTCTTCTTCATCTCTCTTCCTCGCCTCTATTTCTCGCCTCTCTTCTTCACCTCTCTTCCTCGTCTCTTCATCTCTCTTCTTCACCTCTCTTCCTCATGTCTTCTTCATCTCGCTTCCTCGTCTCTTTTCCTCACCTCTCTTCCTCGTCTCTTCTTCATCTCGCTTCCCTGTCTCTTCTTCAGCTCTCTTCCTCACCTCTCTTCCTCGTCTCTTCCTCACCTCTCTTCCTCGTCTCTCTTCCTCATCTCTTCCTCACCTCTTTTCCTCATCTCTCTTCCTCACCTCTCTTCCTCGTCTCTTCCTCACCTCTCTTCCTCGTCTCTCTTCCTGTCAGTGCAGTAAATCATGCTCTAAAACACTTAAGGCTCCTTTTAAAGTTACTACTTTATATTGTTTGTACAATTGTACAGAAATATTTGTTATTCTATCGTTTATTAGTTAAAATTGTGTTTGTTAATAAAGTTAAGTTAATAAAAGTCAAATGTAAATGTTCATCTTAACCTCTGAGTGTTACAGAGTGCTGAAACTGGAGACTCCTTCATGAACAAATTGTTTAACGTCTCTGTTTAGTATTAAGCCCCGCCCCCGACACTGTGATTGGTTACTGGTTCTTAAACTGGTCATGCTGCTTATTCTAGAATCCACAAAGTAAAACGAGTCGGTTTCGTCTCTTCTGGATGAAACCTCGGCTCTGTCCTGCCTCAGTCTCACTCGGTGTCTTTGTGATTTTGTGTCTCAGGTGATGGAGTCGTAGCTACGGCCGTCCTTCTGTCCCACCCCCTTTTTCCATCCCATCATGGTGTACGGGGAGATCCTGCACCGCCTCGGGCCGGACGAGAACTTCCTCAACCTGAATGTTGGTGGCTTCAAGCAGAAAGTGTCTCGCTCTGTCCTCCAGCGCTTCCCACACACTCGTCTCGCCCACTTGCTGCTCTGCAGCTCTGAGGCGGCCATATTGGAGCTGTGTGATGACTACAGTGCAACGGAGCACGAGTTCTATTTCGACCGCAACCCGCGATTCTTCCCCTACGTACTGAACTTTTACCACACTGGAAAAATCCACCTGATGGAGGAGCTGTGTGTGTTCAGCTTCAGCCAGGAACTCGAGTACTGGGGCATCAAGGAGCTTCATCTGGACTCGTGCTGCAGCAACAAGTTCCACGAGCAGAAAGTGGGCGAAAAAGAACAGGACTGGGACCGGAACGATGAAGATCCGCTTCAAGACAGCTTTGATTCCTCCTCCTCCGAGTTCTCAGAGATGGAGAAGGACGTGGAAAAGTTTGAAGGCACCTGGTGCTCGGAGAAACGTAAGCAGCTGTGGCTGAGGCTGGAGAACCCGGGACATTCTTTCACAGCTAAGATTCTAGCGGTGGTTTCTCTGAGTGTGGTTCTGATCAGCATTGTGGCCATGTGTGTTCACAGCATGCCTGAGTTCCACCAAGTGGATGCTAACGAGCGGGCCGTGGAGGATCCAGTTCTAGCCTCCTTTGAGACTTTTTGCGTGCTCTGGTTCACCTTCGAGTTTGTGGTGCGTTTAGCGGTGGCTCCTTGTCTCCGTAAGTTCATCAGCAATGCTCTGAACGTCATCGATTTTGTCTCCGTAGTTCCGTTTTATGCTACGTTAGTGCTGGAAAAAGCAGACGCTGAGGAAAGTGAGGAGCTGGAGAACGTAGGGAAGGTGGTGCAGATCCTGAGGCTCATGCGCATCTTCAGGATACTGAAGCTAGCACGTCACTCTGCAGGACTCCGTTCTCTCGGCGCAACGTTACGTCACAGCTACCACGAGGTGGGGCTGCTTGTCCTCTTCCTCTCTGTCGGGATCTCCATCTTCTCCGTACTGGTCTACTTTGCCGAGAGAGAGGAGGAAGAGTCGGAGATCCAGACGATTCCAATCGGATGGTGGTGGGCCACGATTAGCATGACCACAGTGGGATACGGAGACACGTATCCCGTCACGCTGGCTGGGAAGCTCATCGGGACGCTGTGCATCGTGTGTGGCCTCCTGGTGGTGGCGCTGCCCGTCACCATCATCTTCAACAAATTCTCCAAGTATTACGAGAGACAGAAGGCTCTGGTGGAGACGGATCAATATGAAAGCAACTTAAAAGTTCCCATTCCGGGGATTCCTATATTCAGCATGAACGATCTTTATGCTAACGGTAACGCCATTAACTCTATTTTGGACAGTTTGTCTACCAGAAGCAGCACAGGAAGTGACAGAGCCGATAAAGCCAGTCAGGACAGTGAGACCGAAACTTGTGCTGCTTCATGACTTTTTCTTATTCATTTGTTTTAAATGAATTCTTTGCAGTTAGAAATGAGAAGCAACATGCTAGTTAGAATTACCCTGCATTCACACTAGCCACTGGGGCAACTGGGGCGGAGCTTAACGTCACACGTGTGACTACGCGATATCCTCGCAAGCCTTCATCCGACTTCTTCCTTGTAATGTGACGCATAAAATAAACCCTGAAACCCTCCTAAACTCTGAGAACTAGCCCATAAAATATCGGACATTTAACAGCACAAATAGCAACGTTAGCTAGCCAATAATTAGCCGACAGAGAATCTTCACAAAAACCCACAAAATGTGCCTTGTTTTGATGGGAATGTTTGCAGGCATGTAACAGAACAAATTTGTGAGATTTCTGTCCTGACCGCTGTGACGTGAGACGTAGCGTATCAGTGACCTCAGATACATTATGATGACGAACCTACAGCTGCATCCCAAATCACTTACTTACTATTAATCAGGTAAATAATGAGGAAGGGGGCGGGGCTACCAGACGCAGACTCTGGTTGAAGGAACATTTTTAAGATGGCTGACGACAACCTGGATGAGACGTCTTACAAACGAATGTCTCCTCTTTTGCATTTGATGTCTTTTTTACCATAGAATCAGCTTCTACGTACCGTTCTTAAAAACCACCGTGTTCCCTTTGAGACGCTACGACCCTTCTGACCTCCGTCAGCTAAAGATCTTACGGCGCATCGTGTAGCGTGTAGTACACGTCTTCTCGGGTCTAAAGAAAAGTACCCGACCCGAAGTGACCCGAATCACTTTTTACCCGAACCCGACATGCATAATTTATTTATTTTTTTTAAGAAAGACCCGACCCAAGACAAACCTGGAAAAATCAGACCGGAGTCCGACCTGTTGGCAATTTTTTTTTAACCCGACTGGACCCGAATGTTGCATAACTCTGCACTAAAGTAACCGCTACAGCATGGATTCAACATTGATTGACAGGTCTGTTTCAACGAAAATGAGCTTAACACCAGCCGCACGTCACCAGCCACATGTAGCAAGTGGTCTTGGCAAACAGATGAGAGGTTGGAAAAGGACTTGAGTCGAGGCACACACACGAGATACAGTAGTTCTTCTCGGGTCCGTTCGGTAAAAACACATTCGTTTTAAATTACCTGAGACCCGACGCCGCTATTATTATACCGACCCGTGTCCGAGGTACACGTGAAACTTTTAGACCCGAACCCGCTCCTGTCTCGGGCCGGACCTCGGGGTTTCGGATCTAATGCCCCTTTTCCACCGGAAAGAACCGGGTGCTGGTTCAAAGTTGGTTCCACCGGTGAACCTTCTAAGAACCGGTTTGCCTTTCCATCGGTTAGAGAGCATCACAGCGCCGAGTGTGACGTCACTGTATACGTGTCACGTGTCCCAGCGACGTTAGCGCAGCAGCGACAAACTGTTAATGCTCATGGCTTTGTGAACCTACATTGGCATCCAAACGCGGCGAATAAAACGTGTACGTGCGGCTCCGTGTAATCTGTATAAACGGAGGTTGTAAGCGATAAAGTACATAACGTTATTTTATCGTTAACACAGAAAAAACATTAGCCTTAGCATGTAGCTACCTACTAACATGTGTGCTGATAATGTATCATATCGCAGTAAAGTAAAAGTTTATTAAACATTAGTATACTTAAAGTACATTATCAAATGCGCTAACAGTAGCCCCGCCCACAGCCCCGCCCACAGCTCCCGCCCCAAGTGGTTCTTAAGTCTAGACCAGCAACGTTTTGGTGCTACTTAAGAACCACTTTTCCTGGTTCAGAGCCGGTGCTTTGGCGGTCGAAACAGAAAGAACTGGTTCTAAATTAGGCTCCGAACCTGCACTCGAACTGCCTCAGTGGGAAAGGGGCATGTGTGGACCCCGAGACCTCTAGTGTGAAGTACGTCATTTTGGATGCAGCTTTAGTTTGTTAGCTCATTAGCTATCTCTCGTTTACCAGAAAGTTTAGGTATCTGACTATTTATCTGAGTCGGTGAACTGAAAGTGACGATTCTATTCAGCTCCTCCATGTCGAGTCTTCCAGAATCATGTGACTCCTCCCCTTTACCGGAGGTGAGTCTCCATTCCCAGGGCTTTTTCAGTCACTTGCCTCCACTCCTGTTTAGCCCCAGTTAACTGCCCTAATGTTTTCACCTGTTCCATGTCTCATTTCTTGCCTTGTCTTGTAGGTTTGTGGGTAATTATTTTGCAGTTCTGAGCTTCGCTCTCTTCCGTTCTTCTTCCTTCCTGTTCTTGTTCTCCGAAGCCCTTTTTTAAAGTTTGATATTGATTATTTTTGGATATCGCGTCCCGTTTTCCCAAACTGCATGTCGCAGGTGAATTGCTTAAAGTTCGAGCTGAAAGTGTAATGTGAGGAGGTTGAAGAGATCTGATGGATCTGAACTTTTTGCCTGATCTATTTTTAGAAGGTCCAGAAGGTTAGAAAGCCAGACTCGCCTTAGCAGAGCGACCGGGCACGACTTCAGAGGCTTGTAACATGAACGCAGGGTTTTACACACTCTGGGTCATTGACTCACACTTCTCATACACACACACACACACACACACACACACACACACACACACACACACACACACACACACACACACACACACACAGTAGTGAGGGAACGTGTGGTGAAACGTAGTTTTTCCGCTTTAGTTCTCAGGGCCAGATGCAAGTCCTTCTTCCTGTCCGTCTGTGTGACGTCCGATCTGTCCGATCCGAACGGAACATTTTCTGATGTCCTCATCCTTCCGAACGCGAAGAAACAAAAGCATTACATCTCCTGGTTGGAGGTCTGGATGGAATGAGTGCATGTGTATTTGTAGAGGATGAGGAGAACAAGGTGATGGATTTACAAGTTTGATGGAAGGAACCTTTTTTTTTTTTTTTTTTTTTAAAAAAAAGCTGCTTAAATCATGACCTTGACCTTTGAACTTAACCATCTATGCAAATGAGTATCTGATATGTGCTGATGATATTAGTCCAAGACGACTTGGTGGGAAATAAAAATATTTATTCTATCAAACGTGAGTTTCGTCTTCCGGCTCAAGTATTCGATTCGATTTAAGTTTATTTGTTTAGCGCTTTCTACAGTGGACGTCGTCTCAAAGCAGCTTTACAGAACATAAAGATAGAACAAAAGGTTATTATAAAGAATAATATAAAGATTAATATAACACAAAACTCCAGATTAATATTAGATATATATAAATGTGTATGTATTTATCCCTAATGAACAAGTCTGAGGTGACTCAGGTGACTGTGGGGAGGAAAAACTCCCTTAGATGGTAAAGGAAGGAACCTTGAGAGGAACCAGATACAAAGGGGAACCTCATCCTCATCTGGGTGACACTGGGGGTGTGATTATATAACCTCATCCTCATCTGGGTGACACTGGGGGTGTGATTATATAACCTCATCCTCATCTGGGTGACACTGGGGGTGTGATTATATAACCTCATCCTCATCTGGGTGACACTGGGGTGTGATTATATAACCTCATCCTCATCTGGGTGACACTGGGGGTGTGATTATATATATACAGTCTGATAAATGTTGTAGTGATGTAAAAGTCCACATGGAGTTCACATCTCCTCTTTAGTGTCGCAGAGTCTAACTGGAGCTGGTAGATCTGTAGGTGTCTCAGGATCCTCACAGAGTCGCCTTCATCTCAGCGAAGGTCCAAAATCTTCATGACATGGAAGACGATCAGAGCTGGTACAATGTCTGGAAGCCTCGGGATGGTAGAAAGAGAGAAGCTGTGGAAAGGAATTAATGTAGCTGCTGTTTATAATATTAACAAGCACTAGATGATAATGTGTATTTGGTCTGATATTATAGTGCACAATATTATGGGATGTATTATGTGTACGTCTGACTAAAGAGATGAGTTTTTAATCTACATTTAAACTGGGAAAGTGTGTCTGAGCCCCGAACACTATCAGGAAGACTATTCCAAAGTTTGGGAGCTAAATAAGAAAACGCTCTACCACCTTTAGTAGACTTAGATATTCTGGGAACTAGCAGAAGTCCTGAGTTTTGTGATGTCAGAGAGCGTGAAGGATTGTAACGTGTTAGAAGACTAGTTAGATACATGGGAGCTAAACCATTAAGAGCCTTGTACGTAAGTAGCAGCAGTTTGTAATCAGTTCTAAACTTAACAGGTAGCCAGTGTAGAGATGATAACATTGGGGTTAAAGGTCATACTTTCTTGTCCTAGTGAGAACTCTGGCAGCTGCATTTTGGACTAACTGTAACCTATTTATTAAAGATGCAGGACAACCACCTAGTAATGCATTACAATAGTCCAGTCTAGAGGTCATGAAGGCATGAAGCTACTAGTAACAGTAAGAAACCTTGAGAGGAACCAGACTCAAAAGGGGAACCTCATCCTCATCCTCTAAATGGAAGCTTTCATGTACTGGTTTTTGGACCGATAAGTATTTCTGTCTTATCAGAGATTATTCCTTTAGACAGGGTCCGATATTCAAATTCTGTAAGTATCTAATGAGAACAGATGATCCAGAGATTCATCATCAGCATCACTGGGTTGATGAGGAGGGAGCTTAAGTTACACCTCATCAGCTACCTCATCCTAAGACTTATGAGTGGTGGATATAGCATTATATCCCTTGTGCTAGCACAGCAACCACGGCAACAAGCAGTGCTCTAAAGCCAGGACGCACCCACAAGCAACCATCACACTGAGAAGAATTAACGTCGGTATAAATAAAATTTCATTTCGTATTTGACGTATTTTTCAGGGTCGCCGGAGAGCCGTGATTTGTTTCTGTATGTCGATGTATTTCCTTTTGAAACAGGAAGTCTGGGCCGAACGGAAAACGAGGCGGTGTTGCAGGTCTCGGAGGCGGAGCTATCCCAAAGTGCACAGAGGAAAAACATCCACGTGACAGTCGCCATAACGATCACAAGAGTTTGTTTACAGTTGACAAAGTACATCAGGTAAAGTTTTGGAGCAAACGTTAATTAGGCAAATTGGGTATTTTAATTTGGGCTATAAAAATAAATCAGATTACAGAGGCTGTTTTGTCGAGAGCGAACATCAGACAGATTACAAACGACGCCCCGTGATGTGATTACGGCTGTAAAGGATACAATATGACTCCAGGAGGAGAAACACGAAACGTCCACCATTAAGCTAATGCACTAAGGCTTGATTTCATTCTCTTCCCCTGAGAGCCATAGAGGGATGGAGGGATGGAGGGATGGAGGGATGGGCAATTAGTGGATGAAGATGAGTCTCAAACTGCCATCAGGCTGTAGACTAAGGCACACTGGCGGACACGTGGATGCAGACGTGCGGAACTCGGCCGTCCGCTCGGCTTTCACTGAGAATCTCATTACGTCTGTTTGACCCGAGCAAAGTTTTCTCTTTTAACTCTGATTCATTGGTTCATTTTGGAGAAACCACTCTGTTTCTTTGTATGTATGCGTATGAGTGTGTGTGTGTGTGTGAGAGTGAGTGAGTGTATGTGAGTGAAGAATGTGTAAGCTCTCCCTTCTCTCTCTCTCTGTCCACTCATCTTTTCCCGCAGAGATCGATTTTGCATCGTGCTCTGGCGTTAAAGATGCTGAGGTACACACAGACAGGCACACACACACACACACACACACACACACACACACACACACACACACACACACACACACACACTCCTTAATAAAATAGACAAACAAATTACAGCAGCAGCAGCACTATTTCATCCAGGAGCCGAGGTGAACCTAAATCTCCAAGATAAAGACGTCTGTGCTAAAGACTGCACTGAATCGCACCTCGTTAAAACCGGCTAATATCGGCTACTTGACTTGATTAAATACAAAATATAATACTTTTAAATGATGCAACAGGAAATCAACAGGTTTTACAGGTTTATACTGTGGAACAGGAGGGTTATCTCCTCATACACCGAGAACTAAACCGAGAAAATGACTTTAATTCTGTAGAAACTGGAGGTTCAGCGTGAGGTTTAGAATAACGGTTTATTTTAGCTGTTAAAAATCAAACTATCGCTTTACAATGTGAACACTGAGAATTAGCATGGTTTAGACAAAATGTTAGCGTGTTCAATGCAGTGAGACAATTAGCATATTTCAATCATAGACACACAGGGAAAGGATTATACCAGGGCTGTAAAGTGTCACACACACTGAGAGTGACGTCCCTCATGTCGGTCTTTTCTCGCGCTCTCACGCCACACGTCGTATTTCTCACGCAGAAAAACTTTTGGACTATTTATCATATATTTAATAAGCCGCAGCGCCCAAAATGTATCGGTCCGCACCGCTGTCTCTATGGAAACGGGCAGGAATCAAGCGCGTCTCAGTTCTTAGTCGAGCCTGACACTTATCAGCCAATCAAAAATAAAGAGGCTACACGACAGCCAATCAGAAAATAGCACTATTGTATCTGAGTAAGATTTAACGCAACAACCAATGAAAAAAAAAAAACACATTCATTAGCGAGGGTATATTCGATGGTCGGTTTGAACAAAAGCTCAACATGAAACAGCTCGTCTCTGGATGGGACATTGTCCTCAATCATGTCTCTGGATGGGACTTTGTCCTCAATCATGTCCCTAAAAATGTCTGGGCTTGTGCTGAACTGTTTTATATGGGAGCAACATTACACATGATAAAGGGGTCCAAAAAGGTAACAAACACTTACAATAAACACCACCAGTCATAATCTCTCTCTCTCTCTCTCTCTCTCTCTCTCTCTCTCTCTCTCTCTCTCTCTCACACACACACACACACACACACAAATTACTCACTCATTCATCTTCTACCGCTTATCCGAACTTCTCGGGTCACGGGGAGCCTGTGCCTATCTCAGGCGTCATCGGGCATCGAGGCAGGATACACCCTGGACGGAGTGCCAACCCATCACAGGGCACACACACTCTCTCATTCACTCACACACTCACACACTACGGACAATTTTCCAGAGCATATTTTTCAGCATAAACAAAGAATATTAGCATTTTGTACAAGGATTATTAGTTTGTTTTACACCATAAAAATTAGGATTTGTTGATATGATCTGTGCAGCAAAGAAAGCTGAGTTAACATGGCTAATAGTGTGAACGGTGAATATTAGCATAGTTTGGATTTTTTTTAATGAACAAAGATGCTAATCAACTCCACTGTTATATCAGATCTAAAACAGTGACAGTGTTTGTTTTTCTGGAACGGATATTGCTTTTGTCCTCGTCTCACTCTCTCTCTCTCTCTCTCTCTCTCTCTCTCTCTCTCTCTCTCTCTCTCTCTCTCTCACACACACACACACACACACTCTCATCGCGTCAATCCCATCTCACACGTGGGAAATTGGTTAGCGTCTCCTGTCACTAGCTGAGAATGGAGTGTCGAAGATGTGACAGGAGTCACGAGCAGATAAATGCAGAAGTTTGTATTCTGAATCTTCAACTCCAGAAATAACAACAACAACTGTGCAGTGTTAAAGGTGGCATACTTTATGCTAACCGTTCATTAAAGGCTAATCAATCGGATGAATGTTTTGTGACAAGGTACAACTTCCTCTCTGATTTCCTGCATCAGAATCCTTCTTATAAAAGTGTGCGATTCAGACCGATGACTTTAACATGGCATTATGTTATGTTGTATTACCATCATGTGACAGTTAGATGTAAAGATTTACATCAGCGTTGTGTCTGAAAAGTTCTTCACTCGTGATAACTTTTAGGGTCTTTTTACACCCGGTCACTTCATGTGTTGTCTCTGATCCGATAACTATCTGATTTGTTAAAACTGTTCCATTTACATTAGGCCACATAAATGCGTCTCGGCGAATCGGATATCGATCCTATCTTTCTGCTCCCACCCAAAATGCTAATATTTGAGACCTCATTTCCGGGGTAATTGAAATACAACGCGCTTTGGTGTATATACTTAAATCTACTTTTGTTTCTTTATGTTTTACAAAGCTTTTGTTGGACGCTTTCATCACTCCATAGAGCAATAAGTGCCTGCGTGTCGTCCGTGTTATTTGTTTCTGGCGCGATACACGACTCGCGAGTCACCTGCGAGTGACGTACTTCCGTTTGGGAGGAGTATAGCGCTGACGTATGTGGCTTGAACAACCACATTAATTTACACCTGTCCAGTTTCATCTGAAACGCGTCCCAGACCACCTCCTGAAGGGGTTTGAACAATCGGATTTATATCCGTCTCGAAAATGTTTCAGAGGGCATTTAGACCTGGTCTTTTTACCATCGGGTAGCTATCGGATCACAGAAAACGCAGGAAGTGACCAGGTGTAAAAAGCCCCTTAAAAGCACATCTCCTTAATGCTAGCGTGTTTAAAGCTCTTTAAAACTAGAAAGATGCCATAAGTTTTTGAGGTTCTTCTACACGTATAATAATCAAAACTCACCCTCATTCCAGTTAACCTTCATGTCATTACCCCAAAGGAGGTTAACTGCACGGTGTTGTGATTAAGCAAAAGGCTTTTTTTTTAGTTAACGAGGAAGGAATACTAGTGTGTGAGCGAGTGTGTTGGGTTTGACGAGGTGTGAAAGTGACATTACGCTTCGTCACTGCTGGAGTCAAAAGAACATCGCTTACAGAGCAGCTCGTTTCTAATCCTGTCCCTGACGTAGCTTTCCATCAGGCTTTAGCAGATAGCATGTTGATGAATTAGTTCCGTGGCCCAGGAAAGTTAGCATGCTTTATACGTCCAAAAATGACACTAGAGAACATGAGGTGAGAACATTCCGACGTTGTACTAAATCAACTGGATGAATGAGCCTGCTTTACACCTACACAGTTTACATGATGGAGCTGTGAGTTAGCATGATTTACTACAGGAAGAGGGCACATTAGCATATGTCCTTCTTTGCGGTACAAAAATGATGAATTCGCTTGTTTTATGATGTCATTTGAGAAAATTACCGGTTTTCACAATCAAGGACACAATCTAAATACTGTAAAAACAGTGTAAACAAGGATAATTAGCATGTTTTATAAGGGATTAGCTTGCTTTACGGTGTGAAAACGTGCATTAGCATGGTTTACTACACCAAAAGAGAGAATTATATGTTTTCTATGTACATAAGAAGGATTCGGTTGTTTAAATGTCAGTTAGCATGTTTTACTGCATATAGAGATGTGAATTAGCATGTTTTACTATAGAGACATGAATTAGCATGTTTTACTATAGAGACATGAATTAGCATGTTTTACTGCATATAGAGACATGAATTAGCATGTTTTGCTATAGAGACATGAATTAGCATGTTTTACTGCATATAGAGACGTGAATTAGCATGTTTTACTATAGAGACATGAATTAGCATGTTTTACTATAGAGACATGAATTAGCATGTTTTACTGCATATAGAGATGTGAATTAGCATGTTTTACTGCATATAGAGACGTGAATTAGCATGTTTTGCTATAGAGACATGAATTAGCATGTTTTACTGCATATAGAGACATGAATTAGCATGTTTTACTATAGAGACATGAATTAGCATGTTTTACAGCATATAGAGACATGAATTAGCATGTTTTACTGCATATAGAGACGTGAATTAGCATGTTTTACTGCATATGACATGAATTAGCATGTTTTACTATAGAGACATGAATTAGCATGTTTTACTGCATATAGAGACATGAATTAGCATGTTTTACTATAGAGACATGAATTAGCATGTTTTACTATAGAGACATGAATTAGCATGTTTTACTGCATATAGAGACGTGAATTAGCATGTTTTACTGCATATAGAGACGTGAATTAGCATGTTTTACTGCATATAGAGACATGAATTAGCATGTTTTACTGCATATAGAGACATGAATTAGCATGTTTTACTATAGAGACATGAATTAGCATGTTTTACTATAGAGACATGAATTAGCATGTTTTACAGCATATAGAGACATGAATTAGCATGTTTTACTGCATATAGAGACGTGAATTAGCATGTTTTACTGCATATAGAGACATGAATTAGCATGTTTTACAGCATATAGAGACATGAATTAGCATGTTTTACTGCATATAGAGACGTGAATTAGCATGTTTTACTGCATATAGAGACGTGAATTAGCATGTTTTACTGCATATGACATGAATTAGCATGTTTTACTATAGAGACATGAATTAGCATGTTTTACTGCATATAGAGACATGAATTAGCATGTTTTACTATAGAGACATGAATTAGCATGTTTTACTATAGATATATGAGTTAGCATGTTTTACTGCATATAGAGACATGAATTAGCATGTTTTACTATAGAGACATGAATTAGCATGTTTTACTATAGATATATGAGTTAGCATGTTTTACTGCATATAGAGACATGAATTAGCATGTTTTACCGCATATAGAGACATGAATTAGCATGTTTTACTGCATATAGAGACGTGAATTAGCATGTTTTACTGCATATGACATGAATTAGCATGTTTTACTGCATATGACATGAATTAGCATGTTTTACTGCATATGACATGAATTAGCATGTTTTACTGCATATGACATGAATTAGCATGTTTTACTATAGAGACATGAATTAGCATGTTTTACTATAGATATATGAGTTAGCATGTTTTACTATAGATATATGAGTTAGCATGTTTTACTATAGATATATGAGTTAGCATGTTTTACTATAGATATATGAGTTAGCATGTTTTACTGCATATAGAGACATGAATTAGCATGTTTATCAATGTAACAGTGCGACATGAACATACTGTACAGCACAAGGACACAGAAAGCACGAGTTAGCACATAGCTTTAGTGCGTGGAAAAAGCTGACTAGCGTGTGCTCCGG
Source organism: Tachysurus fulvidraco (assembly GCF_022655615.1). NCBI lineage: Eukaryota > Metazoa > Chordata > Actinopteri > Siluriformes > Bagridae > Tachysurus > Tachysurus fulvidraco. Next base: position 827,653 of record NC_062521.1, read on the forward strand.
AGGAAAAAGAATGAATTAGGATGTTGTACTGAGTAAAGCCGTTACCCGAAGCCGTCACTCAGTGCTTTGACCTTCCAGTCTCTCGATCATGGCGAGTCTGACACCTCCTCTGTCTCCTGATGGAATCATTTATACATTTAAAACGAAGCTGGTGTTCGCACTCTGAACATGAGTGAAGGTAATAAATGAGTTTTGGACGTGCTGAGAGTCTGGAAGTGTCTCGGCAGCATCGGTTTAAAAGCAGGAACATTGTGGGATCGTAATAAATCACGTTTTAAGAAAACGATCACCTTTAAACGAGACGAATAGATTTCTTTTTAAGAAGTCTGTTCACATTAAAATTTAACCATTAATCAAACATTAATGTAATGTTCCAAGAATCTTTTGTCCAGGAATCTCTGAGATTCTCTGAAAGCAGTGTGTTATCGCTTCCATAGTAACAGCTCCTTCACAGCTCGGTCGTATTACGAGCTGAGCTTTTATTATTGAATTATTATTAACTTCAGGAGAGAATAAAGAGAGGCAGGTGAGGGAACGACTCTGTATAGCTGCTATAACGTGAGTGAGAACAGGAACTCGTTCATGTTCCACAACGTTCTTAGTTGCATGTCTGCTGGACGGAGCCTTTTATTAATAATCTATCTGCACATTTAAGGGATGTTGATATTCTGGTTAGTTTTGTGTCATTCGTGCGTTCACTGCCATGTCCATGTCCTGGCTGTTCTTCTGACTCTTAAACACTGGAACACATGATCTTGAAAGCACAGGTTTCGAAACTCTTGGAATGCTTCTCTGGCAGTCGTTCGAGTTTTGGTCACTGGTGTAGAGCCGGATCTTTAAAAACAGGAAATCACACTGCAAACCAATTTTGTGGCAATTAACAGATCAGTGTCTAATTAACACCTGTAATGAGCTGTATTGATTTAAAGGAACTGGGGGAATATCTGGCAACCTCATCCAGACAGTGGGGGGCAGGGAACACTGAAGTGTAGGGAATACTGTGCTGGATGGAATAGTGTGCTGGATGGAATACTGTGGTGCATGGAATACTGTGCTGGATGGAATACTGTGCTGGATGGAATAGTGTGGTGGATGGAATAGTGTGCTGGATGGAATAGTGAAGTGAAAGAAGCAGCCTTGTAGATGGAATACTGATGTGTACAGAGATTACTGAGGAATTTGGAATGCTTATGTGCTTGGAATACTGAGGAACAAGGAATCATAAACTGAGTACTGAAGCACTGTAGTGTACTGAATACCGATGTGAAGGGAACAGTGTACTGAATGCTGAGATGTAGAAGAAATTGAAGCCTTTATTATCACCACATATACATTAGAAGCAGGGAGGGTTAAGGGCCTTGCTCAGTTGCCCAGCAGTGGCAGCTTGGCAGTGCTGGGGCTTCAACCCAGGCCCTTGTAGCTCGTGTAGTCAATTTTCTATTATCAGTGTATCCAAAGCTCCAAAGATGTGACTGTGTTACATCTGTACTTCAAGCAGATGTATATATTTATATATGAATGTATGTCTACACACTCTGACACACACTCTGACACACACACAGGTTGTGGCTTGGATGACGACCTCGTTACGGCTCTCACCAGGAAAATGGAGTCTCAGAGCCAGATTGGCAGCGTTCCCCAAAAATAAAGATAATTAACCGGCCCCGGTTCTTCGGCATCTCAGCGCTGCTCCCTGTGTGTCCGTGAAAACACAAAGAAGTCTTTTTTTTGCAGACAGAGTTCAAACCGTGCATTATTTTTAGAGCCGTCGTCCGGCGTGATGCTTCGTGACGGATCTCAGACGCTGACGTGTTTTAATCCATCGTTTATTAGCTGTGTGCTGTGTGCTGTTATATAGCAAGACTTCTGAATTATTATCCTGCTTTGTTATTTGCAGGAAAACACCACGGTATGGAACAGGGAAGTGTTGATATACTACGTTTACAAGTATGCTGAATATCAAGGTGTTCGTAATAAAGAATTTTACAGACTGCTGAAGCGTACCGGAGACTGAAGAGTACATAGAGTGCTGAGGTGTAACAGGAAGTGCTGACAGGTATTGAACAATCTGGAATACTGATGTGTATGTGTGATATGGAGGTGTAATATGAGGTGTACAGGGAACAGCGGAGTGTCTGGAATGTTGTTGTATGGAATTGTGAGATTGTACAGCTAATGTTGGGAAGCTGTTACTAAAATGATTTGAAATAACTGCATGTCTGCTGCTTTCCCCGTGTTGTTATCACTAGACGCACATCACAGCAGGTGAGGACTGTCTGAATCCATCTCTCTCTCCTGCTGTGTGATTGTATTTTATAAATATATTGGGATGTGTTGTACTCATTTTTGCTACCTGACTACTTTAAACACACACCCAAGGACTTATTTTTGTCTGTCGTTGTCAGTGACAGAGCGACGGGCTTCTGATCCGATTATTAGGCCGAGCGCAGAGTCTTTGCTCTCAGGTCTTGTAGCAGATGACGCGCATGAAGACGTTCTTTCCATCAGATAACGAGTTCATCCCGAGTTCAGTATAACAGAGACGAGCAAGAAGGACGCTGCGTTCTCCTTCTCGTGCCCCCCCGAGGAGTGTGTGAGGGTGTGTGAAAGAGCGAGACACAATGTTTCACGTAGGAGATCGTCAGTGCGGAGGTGTGAGACGTGTGACACAGTCAACCTGAGCAAACGGTCAAGGGAAACGTTGTGACAGGTGAGTCAGTAACACGTTACAACACACACACACACACACACACACACACACACACACACACACACACACGGTTGTACAACTGACCCATTCCAAGCCAAAGGCGCCATTAGTTTGATATCCAATAACGCAAGCAAAAAGAGTCTGTGGTTTGATACCTCAGACAGGAGTGAAGAAAGTAAACAGGAAGTAGATCACAAATGAAAATGGAAGTTTTTGTGTTCTGTTTTCAGAGACATTATCATCAGGACAATTCCCTGACCAATCAGTGACCTGCAGTTTTTCTAGCTCCGCCCACACATCGCTGGAAAAAACAGGACCCAAGTTCACGATTGTTAATTCACGAAGCTGGAGTACACACTCCTAACACATGCCCTATTCACTACTGATACCACATGACCACCCTCATCAGTCCAGTGTGGGCGTGTCTCTAACACACGCCCTATTCACTACTGAGGCCACATGACCACCCTCATTAGTCCAGTCTGGGCGTGTCCCAAACACACGCCCTATTCACTACTGAGGCCACATAACCACCCTCATCATAACCACCCTTCACTACTGAGACCACATGACCACCCTCATCATTACCAGTGTGGGCGTGTCTCTAACACACGCCCTATTCACTACTGAGACCACATGACCACCCTCATCATTACCAGTGTGGGCGTGTCTCTAACACACACCCTATTCACTACTGAAACCACATGACCACCCTCATCATTACCAGTGTGGGCGTGTCTCTAACACACGCCCTATTCACTACTGAGGCCACATGACCACCCTCATTAGTCCAGTCTGGGCGTGTCTCTAACACACGCCCTATTCACTACTGAGACCACATAACCACCCTCATCATTACCAGTGTGAGCGTGTCTCTAACACACGCCCTATTCACTACTGAGGCCACATGACCACCCTCATTAGTCCAGTCTGGGCGTGTCTCTAACACACGCCCTATTCACTACTGAGGCCACATGACCACCCTCATTAGTCCAGTCTGGGCGTGTCTCTAACACACGCCCTATTCACTATTGAGGCCACATGACCACCCTCATCAGTCCATACTCTTTTTCAGCTAGCTGAAAGTTTTCCTCGTCCTGTGATGTCACACAGCTCCCATATTGTGCTAAACTGGTGGCTACAAGTTTCCATTATGTGTTAGCTACATTAGCCAGAAAGATAAAGTGAACTGTCCCTTTAGGTAACTTTTAGCATCATCTTTTTGTCACCCAGTGTGTCTGTGTGTGGGTGCGTGTGTGTGTGTGTGTGTGTGTGTGTGTGTGTGTGTGTGTGTGTGTGTGTGTGTGTGTGTGTGTGTGTATATACGTATGTGTTTAATGAGGTGTGAAATTAACCCACAGTGTGCACTTTTACCCGCAGGTGTGTATCATTGGCAATCGACGTGTGTGTGCGTGTGTGTGTGTGTGTGTGTGTGTGTGTGTGTGTGAGAGAGAGAGAGAGAGAGAGAGAGAGAGAGAGAGTGACCAGCATAGTTAAATGTTTCTCCCCTGTTTCTCTGTCCTTCTGTTTTATTCACCCCCACCTTCTTTTTTCTTTCTCTTTTTTCATTTGTCACTGACCCCCACACACTTTTACCTTTTTCTC
>NC_062521.1:834467-836967 GCF_022655615.1 Tachysurus fulvidraco
CACTACTGAGACCACATGACCACCCTCATTAGTCCAGTGTGGGTGTGTCCCAAACACACGCCCTATTCACTACTCAAACCACATGACCATCCTCATCAGTCCAGTCTGGGTGTGTCCCAAACACACGCCCTATTCACTACTGAGACCACATGACCACCCTCATCAGTCCAGTGTGGGCGTGTCTCTAACACACGCCCTATTCACTACTGAGACCACATGACCACCCTCGTCAGTCCAGTGTGGGCGTGTCTCTAACACACGCCCTATTCACTACTGAAACCACATGACCATCCTCATCAGTACCAGTGTGGGCGTATCTCTAACACACGCGCCCTATTCACTACTGAGGCCACATGACCACCCTCATCATTACCAGTGTGGGCGTGTCTCTAACACACACGCCCTATTCACTACTGATACCACATGACCACCCTCATCAGTCCAGTGTGGGCGTGTCTCTAACACACACCCTATTCACTACTGAAACCACATGACCATCCTCATCATTACCAGTGTGGGCGTGTCTCTAACACACGCCCTATTCACTACTGAGACCACATGACCATCCTCATCAGTACCAGTGTGGGCGTGTCTCTAACACACACCCTATTCACTACTGAAACCACATGACCATCCTCATCATTACCAGTGTGGGCGTGTCTCTAACACACGCCCTATTCACTACTGAGACCACATGACCATCCTCATCAGTACCAGTGTGGGCGTGTCTCTAACACACGCCCTATTCACTACTGAGGCCACATGACCACCCTCATCATTACCAGTGTGGGCGTGTCTCTAACACACACGCCCTATTCACTACTGATACCACATGACCACCCTCATCAGTCCAGTGTGGGCGTGTCTCTAACACACACCCTATTCACTACTGAAACCACATGACCATCCTCATCATTACCAGTGTGGGCGTGTCTCTAACACACGCCCTATTCACTACTGAGACCACATGACCATCCTCATCAGTCCAGTGTGGGTGTGTCCCAAACACACGCCCTATTCACTACTGAAACCACGTGACCACCCTCATCAGTCCAGTGTGGGTGTGTCCCAAACACACGCCCTATTCACTACTGAGACCACATGACCACCCTCATCAGTCCAGTGTGGGCGTGTCTCTAACACACGCCCTATTCACTACTGATACCACATGACCACCCTCATCAGTCCAGTGTGGGCGTGTCTCTAACACACGCCCTATTCACTACTGAGACCACATGACCACCCTCATCAGTCCAGTGTGGGTGTGTCCCAAACACACGCCCTATTCACTACTGAAACCACATGACCATCCTCATCATTACCAGTGTGGGCGTGTCTCTAACACACGCCCTATTCACTACTGAGACCACATGACCATCCTCATCAGTCCAGTGTGGGTGTGTCCCAAACACACGCCCTATTCACTACTGAAACCACGTGACCACCCTCATCAGTCCAGTGTGGGTGTGTCCCAAACACACGCCCTATTCACTACTGAGACCACATGACCACCCTCATCAGTCCAGTGTGGGCGTGTCTCTAACACACGCCCTATTCACTACTGATACCACATGACCACCCTCATCAGTCCAGTGTGGGCGTGTCTCTAACACACGCCCTATTCACTACTGAGACCACATGACCACCCTCATCAGTCCAGTGTGGGTGTGTCCCAAACACACGCCCTATTCACTACTGAGACCACATGACCACCCTCATCAGTCCAGTGTGGGCGTGTCTCTAACACACGCCCTATTCACTACTGAAACCACATGACCACCCTCATCAGTCCAGTGTGGGCGTGTCTCTAACACACGCCCTATTCACTACTGAAACCACATGACCACCCTCATCAGTCCAGTGTGGGTGTGTCTCTAACACACACCCACCCTCATCAGTCCAGTGTGGGTGTGTCTCTAACACACACCCTATTCACTACTGAAACCACATGACCACCCTCATCAGTCCAGTGTGGGTGTGTCCCAAACACACGCCCTATTCACTACTGAGACCACATGACCACCCTCATCAGTCCAGTGTGGGCGTGTCTCTAACACACGCCCTATTCACTACTGAGACCACATGACCACCCTCATCAGTCCAGTGTGGGCGTGTCTCTAACACACACCCTATTCACTACTGAAACCACATGACCACCCTCATCATTACCAGTGTGGGCGTGTCTCTAACACACACGCCCTATTCACTTCTGAGACCACATGACCATCCTCATCATTACCAGTGTGGGCGTGTCTCTAACACACGCCCTATTCACTACTGAGACCACATGACCACCCTCATCAGTCCAGTGTGGGCGTGTCTCTAACACACGCCCTATTCACTACTGAGACCACATGACCACCCTCATCAGGCCAGTGTGGGCGTGTCTCTAATCCAAAAACACTAATCCTAATATGAGTTTATTTGGTTGAAGATCCTTCAGACTTCTTTTTTACTACTACAAAAAAAAAACCTGCTAAACAAAAGGACAAAGGATACT